>NC_048238.1:107933744-108081643 GCF_002007445.2 Ailuropoda melanoleuca
AAATCATTAGCCAACAGGGAAATTCAAATCAAAAACACCTTGAGATACCACCTTACGCCAGTTAGAATGGCAAAAATTGACAAGGCAGGAAACAACAAATGCTGGAGAGGATGTGGAGAAAGGGGATCCCTCTTACATTGTTGGTGGGAATGCAAGTTGCTACAGCTACTGTGGAAAACAGTGTGGAGGTCCCTCAAAAGGTTAAAAATTGAGCTACCCTATGATCCAGCCATTGCACTACTGGGTATTTACCCCAAAGATACAGACGTAGTGAAGAGAAGGGCCATATGCACCCCAATGTTCATAGCAGCATTGTCCACAATAGCTAAATTGTGGAAGGAGCCGAGACACCCTTCAACAGATGACTGGATTAAGAAGATGTGGTCCATAAATACAATGGAATATTACTCAGCCAGCAGAAAGAACGATTAGCCAACATTTGCAGCAACATGGACGGGACTGGAGGAGATAATGCTAAGCGAAATAAGTCAAGCAGAGAAAGACAATTATCATATGGTTTCACTCATTTATGGAACATAAGTAGGAAGATCAGCAGGAGAAGAAAGGGAAGAATAAAGGGGGGTAAACAGAAGGGGGAATGAACCACAAGAGACTGTGGACTCTGGGAAACAAACTGAGGGCTTCAGAGGGGAGGGGGGTGGGGGATTTGGGATAGGCCAGTGATGGGTATTAAGGAGGGCACGTATTGCATGGTGCACTGGGTGTTATACGCAAATAATGAATCGTGGAACATTACATCAAAATCTAAGGATGTACTGTATGGTGACTAACATAATATAATAAAAAATTATTATTAAAAAAAAAAGAAAGTCTGCATGGGACTCCAAGGGGCTCCGTTGTACTGAAGAGATGACAGTTCCCAGAGGGGGCTATTGAGAACCATCAGGAGGAGGGAGGGACATTCCAGGCAGAGGAGGTCATGGGCCATAAGACTAAGAGCCTGGCAAGTTTTTTTGAACTAGGGTTATTTCCTACTGGCTGGAGTGCTAGGTGAGAGGGGGCAGGGAGGGTCAGATTATCAAAGGCTGATCTGAGGCGGTATTAAGGAGGTTGGAGTTGATCCCGTAGCTAGTGTTTCTCAACTCAGAGTCACTGAGGACTGGTAGAAAAATGACTGGAGACCCCTGAGCCAGGAGCTGGGATTTTGGATGCAGACTACAGGTGGCAAAGCAAGGCTGGAAATACTAAAGAACATTTGCAGGTTTCTTTGAGGGTGGAGACCATGTCTACCACACCCCAAGAGACATTTACAGTCTTAATAAGGCCTTCCAGCTCCAGTACTTTTCTGTTAAAACCTTTAGATATGACGACTGATACTGAATTTAAATGTAACCTGCCCAAAGAGTACTCCCGTGGAGCTGTACGGGCAACACAGAGACACTCCACCGTCATTCGCTCAGTCCCGGACAATCCCTGCCTTCGGTCTCACCAGCTTCTCGGTTTTTAAGTTTCCTGCTTTTCTTTGACAGGACACAGGACAGAGGCCCTCCCTGTGACCTCCCTCAGCACCAGCAACAGCATTCAAGTACCCGGCTTTGCTCACTCCCAGCTGTGCGCAAAAGAGCTAAAGAGGTGAGGACTCCCCGCAAGCTGTCCCGGGGAAGAGGGCTGCAAACTGCAAACTGCAAACGAGGCTATCTGCCCTATTGCTTCTCCCAGGTCTGCAGCCAGCCAGGCCGCAGTGCAGATTTGGACTCACCAGCCTCTGTGAGCACAGAAGCCAATCCCTTATAATCACTCTGTCTCTCTCTCTCTCCATATATATACATATACACATTAGTCTCTCTACATATTTATACATATATACACACACACACACATATATATACATCAGTTCCATACACACACACACACACACACACACACACACACAGCCTATTGGTTCTGTTTCTCTGGAGAACCCTGACTGACACACAAGACTACCCAGGTACCGCATGGTGTCAGTGGAGAACCCAGAGGGAGCCAGTAGTGAGGTGCTCTTCCCACTCTGTGCTCGGTGGGGGTCTTAGATGGCCAAGCGGAGAGCGAGAACTCATCCCCTCTAGACAGTGATCACCTTTTCCCCCTATGCCGTGTCAGCAGGGGCCAGGTAGAGAGCAGTAATGGGGTCCTTCCTCTTTCCCTGGAGGCCTGAACTTCTACCAGCAGTAACAAGAGGCCCCAGCCAGGGTGTCCACAAAGGCCCAGGGTAGACTTAGAATTCCATCCTCACCTAGCAGTAGGGAGGCAGTGCCCCGTTCCCAGTCAAGCCGAACCTGACTGAGTAGGCTTGTTGGTAACGGTGTTGGCGTGACAACTCCCAAACTACTTTGCGTGTATCAAGCCAATGAGTAAATATACTGATGTTGTTGGAAAATAAATTTCTCACCATGGGAGAAAAGAGATTCAGATATAGAACTGAGGAAAGGGAGAAAGAACCTTGGATTGGAATTCAAAGTATTAGTACCAAGTTGCGATTTAAAATGAGATGAGGGGCACGAGCGCACACCTGTGCTTCCTACCTCTGTCCACTGCAAGTAGCAAGGAGTCCGGACGCCCTAGCAGCAAACAGCTCATCTAGCCTGCAGGTACCCGGTGACGTTCCCCACTCCAAGGAATCAGAGCCTCTTGGAGAAATGGCAGGTTCCAAGCTGGAGAAAAACAGGGCATCCCTGTTGGGGCAGCCACCGCACAGCGGTCGGAAACCTGCTGGCACTCTCCATCATGACAGCTGGAGCTAAAGGACACTGGCCAATTGGGCAAAGGAGAAGCGGCTGTTTGGAGCCTGAGCCTGCATTGGGCTAAGGGGAAGCCAAGAAGCCAGAATTCCTGGCCCATCTAGCAAGGCTTCCTTGCCATGCTCTTTTGGTGTTCCAGTCTCTTGAAGGCTGCAACGTGCCTCAGCTTTGCCACAAGGAACTAAGGGAAGAGGCTTCTGTCCTCACTTGAGCTGGATATTTAGCAGGCTTTGGACATAGTTTGGGGACCATCCAAAGCCAGGGTATTCCCTGGAAGGACCACTGGTTACCCTGTCTTTCCTTAGAGTGTCTCCTTCTGGAATTCTTGGCTTCCTCCTGGGAAGCTCAGAGAGTTCTTCCAACAGGAGAGGATGGTGTCCAGCAAGCTTGTATGAGGCCTAATGGAATTTGATACCTTTGTTATTGATTTTGCTTTATGGTCCCTTTCACATGGAGGAGTGGTTCTCAGTCCTTTATACAGTGGGAGCCCAGAGTCAAGCTTTCTTAGCAGCCTATACAACAGATAGGCTGTTACTGAGGGGATCACGTCGTAGGCTTCAGGCTGATGAACAGCTGGGCTTCTCAACTAGACAGTCCCACTTTTTACTGGAAACCTATTTTATGCCAGCTCAAATAATACTGAGTAGCCATGTTGTGCTGGAAACCAGAGGGCCAAAGATTAGGAAGATCTGTACTGTCTTAGTTCAGGCAGCCATAACAAAATATCACAGACCGGGGGGGATTAGACAACAAGATTTTATTTCCTCACTGTTCCAGAGGCTGGAAGTCCAAGATCAGGGTGCCAGACGGTCCGGTTTTGATGAGGGCCACCATTTCACCATGTGCTCACGTGACCTTTCCTTAGTGTGCGCACACGGACAGAGCGAGAGTGTGAGCCTTCTGGTGTCTCTTAAGGACACTTCTTACAAGGGTCCCACCCTCAAGACCTCATCTAAACCTAATTATCTCCCAAATGCTCCATCTCGAAATACCTCACATTAAGGCTTACGGTCTCAGCATGTGAGTTTGGGGGGATACAATTCAGTCCATCGCATGCCCTGTCCTCAAGGAACTCACAGTCTTCGGCAAGAGATAGCTAACTAACCAACCCAACAAGGGCAATGGTGTGGAGCGTTCTGTAGCAGAGGCAGAGTCGAAATGTAGTTACACTGATGGCCCATGATTCACCTCTTAGATAGGCTTCGGAGCCCATCTTAGCCATCTTAGAAGTCCCAGAAGGAGACAGACATCAAGCAAATAATACCACCAAGCTACACATAATAACAAACCATGAGAAATGCTGTGAGGGGGAGCCAGGATGCTATCCTAGAAGGAATAGCTCTGGGGCCAGAGGACAAGCTGAGTGCAGTTCAGACATGTTGAGTAGGTGGTACTTGCCCACTGTGTTACGAAGGAGATTCTGATTAGGAATCAAGTCCAACGAATAAGGAGGCTTGCTCCTATACCTCCTAACCCCTCCTTACTGGCAAGTACGCAATCCAAGAGTTGCAAAGGATACAAAGTGTCCTTGAACATCTGTGAATCAATTTTGTGACATTTATAGCTAATGAATCAGGGCTATTCTTAGCCCAGTAGAGGTCTGGGGCCAATAGATCTTCTGAAAGAAATACAGACTCCTGGAGTTCCAAGGGTCTTAGAGATTGCCTGCTAACACCTCTTCATTGTATAGGTGAGAAATCCCCAGCCCAGAGAGCAGATCTGATCTGTTCAAGTTCATGTGGCTGGTTTCCAAGATGTCACACCCTTAGGTTTTCCTCAGTTACTGCATGACCTCATTAGCAGAGTAGGGGTGGGGACAGCGTCTGCTCTACAGGGGTGCTGTGCCACTTCTGCAGACCCCTTTGGTGGCACCAGGATCTGTGTCCTCTAGCTGAAGTCATCCCTCAAAAGGTCAGCTGGCCTGACGGGTCACCACCTGTAGGCAGAAGGTAACGGGCCCTTCGCTTGCCTGGCGGAAGCTGTAGTATTAGGGCTCCCCACACAGCAGTCCGGGCCAGCCGTGGGGTGGGGGTGCCCCAAGAGCCGCATGCATAAAGTGCGGGCAGCAAGTCTAATCGATGACCACAGGAGTAACAGCTGTGCCGTACTGAGCATCCACTGCGTGCCAGCCTTGTGCTGGGAACTCACTCGTGGCATGGCTAACCAGAAAACCAGCCTTGCAAAGTAAGCAGAACCATCCCTGTTTTACAGAAGAAACTGAAGTAAATGAGAAACTGAACAAATATTCTGACCACTATGACAAGAGTGAAGGTTCTTCATATATAAAAAGCTCTCATAATCAGTAAGGAAAAAACTCACCACAAAAGAGAAGACACCAACAGACAATCACAACATATACATCCTGTATCTTCAATAAACATTTAAATGCTCAACATGACTGATAATCAAAGAAATGAAAATGAGACACCATTTTTTTGTACATCAAATGAACAAAGATTTGTAAGCAGGCAGACCCTGACAGCTTAGAGATGAAGTACTTAGGCCCCAAAAGTCAATGTTTTGAGGGGAAAACCTGAATTAATGGTACACACAAAGATGACATAAGTCAAATGGAAGGGATTCCTTCTCACTCCCTGCGCAAGGATCCTGGCACATTCCCACCTCCACACATCTGCTTCTGACACATGCCTGCCTGGAAGGCCTCCTTCCTCTCCTCTCCTCTACCCTCTCCTCTCCTCTCCTCTCCTCTTCTCTCCTCCCTTCTCCTCTCCTCTTCTCTCCTCCCTTATCCTCTCCTCTCCTCTCCCCTCCTCTCTTCCCCTCTCCTCTCCTCTCCCCTCCTCTCCACCAGGCCAACTGATTCTCTTTCCCTGAAGGCCTATCCCACCCTACAGAGTTTCAGCCCGTGGCCCTCTTTAGGCAACTAGCCAAGGATACCATGCAGCATATGGTCTCTCAGGGAGGCTGGAAACCCCTCAAATGTGTATCCTGCACCCCAGCACAGGCCCTGCTCAAAGACGTCTGGCAGGGAGGTCATAGACGTGGCAGTGCAGCCACGGAGATCTGGGAAGGTCATTAAGTAGAATAATATTCCAGAAGGGTGTATATGCTGTTCTGTTCCCTATTATCCTGCTTGCTTGTACCTTTCAGGTCCTCAAGAATTTATGGCGCAGCAGAAATCCCATTAGAACAGGCTACAAAGAGGTGTTCAAATTACATCACTAAACTGGAATTTGGGTTGTTGAAGACGACTCCAAATGAAAGAGCCACTGGCCAGGACTTTGGTGGTTTCCATTCAAGTGGCATTTGCCTTGTAATGTCATTAACAGGGACAAGATCTGAAGTGATAAATGCCTGGACAGAAATCGCAAGTAGATTTTGTAAAAGCTAAATATCATCCTCCGAGTATACAATTAGAGTGCGTGCTGGTAGCTGAGGCTGACCGACGAGCGGGCATGGGGCTCCGCGGTCTCCGGGACCCGGAGCAGCTCGGTGACTGTTTAGATGGCGTGGCTCCTGACGCTAAACGCCGGCTGTATATTTGTGTTTTGTGTATAAACATGACGGCCTCTCTCCCGTGACTCTGAGGGATCTTTGATAATTCACATGTGAAATTAAAGGCATCTTATTCATTCAGTTATTTATTATTCTCTGTAAAATGAGTTAGGAATTTGTCCCCGTGAATAATGTTGGCCATAATAGTTAATTTACTCCTATTCATTGGCAGTAATAAAAATGTACAAGGGGAGGCAGAAACATTATTATTTCTTGCTTGAAGTGCAATTTCATGTGGTGAGAGAAACATGTTAATATGCTGCAAAGTGCTACAGGAATTTCGTTCTCAAAGGAATGGCGGTATTAAATGTATTCTGACAAGAAGGAGCCTCGGAAGGGAAACATTTATCTTCATAAAGTCATTAAATTTACTGAGCAGCATCGCATTCTTCCTGCAATCTGCTCACTCCATTAAAGGCGAAGCTGTGGAACTCGCTCTGTCACATGAGCGGCCCCTGAGTTTCTGAGAAGAGGAGGAATGGGGCTCTTTCCCCTACAAATGGGCTCCCCCCTCAAAGCCAGTGAGCTCAAGCCCAGACACACATGTGGGCGCTCTGTCAGCTCTTTCTAGAATCAGTACCCGGGACTTGGACAAGTTTCTCTGCCTGCTTCAGAAGACTTCACGTGACCAGGCGAGCACAGATTTGGCAAGCCCTCCTGGGTCAGTCTCAAGAGCCCCCCCGGCTCTGAGAGCGTCTCCCCATCCTGCTGGGAGGGGCCCCAGCAGCTCACACAGGCCCCGGTCAGCGGGATGGCATGAGCTGCTTCCCAACCGGGGCATGCCCACCCATGCCTAGGGTCATGAGTCCATGTTCTGGAAAATCACAGAGGGAGAGGGAACTCTGGGTCCTTGCAGTTACGGGTTGCTCTTGTGTTTCCATAGTAGGTGTCTCTAGCCGGCTAGAGCTGCCAAGACGCGCAAACACACTTTAGGACCAAGGCTACTGTGCCAGCTCGGGCACACGGTAGGGAAGGAAAAAAAACGGAGTCGTTTTCAATATACCGCGAGGGCACTTCCCACTCGCTTGATACCTTTTCTTCCCAACACTTTGGGGATAACTGCCCTTCGGGGGATGAGGACAAATGTCCTATCTGCATTCCCGCCATGAGAAAGGATGCGATTTCAGGTTGCAGTTCAGGAGAGGATGGGGGTAGAGAGCAGAAGATAAAGATATTAAATGAAGAAGAGGGGCTGCAGACAGTGATTTAAAAATCCCAGTGCAAGTTCATCTGGAGAGGCAAACAGCTCTCACTGAGCCAAGGTAGCTAAGGCTTCCTCCCCGCCACGCCACAGGCCACAGCCAGGGCTGGCCAGAGCCATTTATTCGGTGATGTGAAAAGTAGATAATTGAAAGGAACAAACTATAAGCTGCAAGAGGTCAGAGACAATTTTGGTCACATTAGTCCCATCGTTGTCCCCGCCTTGCACCTAGCTCACAGCAGGTGCTCAAGGGCATTTGTTAAGGAAAGGAAGGGCCCCATGCATGCCTAGCTCAGTTTGGCAGGGCTGGATGGATAAGCCCCTAATCCCATCCCCTGAGTGCTATGGGTCTGTCCAAGGGAGACTGCATTTTGTTAGCAGGACTGATTCTGAGAACGCCTGACCAGGCTGATAGAATTTCCAGTGACCTGGGGCGCCTGGGTAGCGCAGTCGTTAGGCATCTGCCTTCGGCTCAGGGCGTGATCCCGAGTTCTGGGATCAAGTCCCATATCGGGCTCCTCCGCTGGGAGCCTGCTTCTTCCTCTCCCACTCCCCCTGCTTGTGTTCCCTCTCTCGCTGGCTGCCTCTCTGTCAAATAAATAAATAAATAATCTTTAAAAAAAAAAAAAAGAATTTCCAGTGACCAATTTCTAGAATTCTGACTCTCCGTTCTGAGACGTGACTAGTATTTGTTGCGAATCCATCATGGGCTAATCGTCATTTAACCTGTGTTCTCACTGAATCCTCAGAACAGCCCATTTTACAAGTGAGGAACCTCAGGAAGGTTAAGCGATTTGCCTAAGGGCACACAGCCAGTAACTGGTAGAACAGTACCTACACAGTACCGCGCACAGTCATTCGTCTCTCAACTCTCCACTATGAGGCTCCAACGGCCGGGCCCTGTTCTCAGTGCTGGGTTTACCACAGCGAACAAGACAGCACGCTCTCTGCCTTCCTGGAGCCAATGGTCTAGAGGTGGAGACTGTCATTAAACAATTAATAACCCAATTAATGACACGGCTGCGCTAGTGGTAAGTGCCACAAACAGGCGGAACTAACTTTATCTTAGATGAGGGTCACAGAGGCTTCCTTGACCAAGTGACATTTGAGTAACACTTGGAAGGATCAATTAGAACTGAGCAGACAAAAAGGGCAGGAGAAGAGGGTGTCCCACGCCAAGGATCCAGTGCGAAGGAAGGCTCAGAGGCGGGAAGCAACACATTTCTGAGGAATCTAAAGGCGGCTGTGTGACTGGCCCGCAGAGTGCGGCAGAGAGTGGCCCAAGCTGGGACTGCAACAGGCCAAAGGGCCCACGAAGCTGTTGGTAAGGATTTGCAGATTTAGCCTAGAAATAATGGAAAGATAGTGAAAGGTTTTAAGCAGGGAGTCCTGATAAGATCGGCATAATTAGGTGGTCATTTTGCCAACTAATGGAGAAGAGATTGGAGGTGGGGAAGGGGAGAAGCCAGGCGATGTGGTGGGGAAGCGGGATGGGACAAGATGGCAGGGAGGGTAAAGAAAGGGGGAAAAGGAGGAGAGAGACGGGAGATGGAATTGACAGGGCTGGGCAGTAGATTGGCTGTAGGAAGTTGGGGAGAAGGAGGTGTGGGGTGACTCTTAGATTCTGGATTGAGCAACTGAATGCAGGGGGCATTCTCTGCTGAGACAGGACCTGGGACAGTGCAGAGAACATTCTGCCTCTGTGGCATCTGGTTACTCTATATCCCAGCAGGCAATCCCTTTCAACTCAAACACTGACGGCACTCCGTCCTTGGCCTGACGACTTGCACCAATTTTAGAGGTGAAATATTCAAATTCAGGAAGGCATCCGGTCAAGGGAAACTCCTGGGGCAGAACAGGAGAGGACTGATGCCCATCTAGGTTACAGACCAAGAGGCTTTGCTTTACAAATGATGCTAATTGTGTCCCAGAGGCATCTCCATCCCCACCAGTAAGCAGCCCAAACCTGTTCAGGCTCTCCACGATGTCAACACCAGGTTTCCCGGCCTTGGCCCCCCAGCGCTCAGGGAACAGAGGACGCAGAACAAAACACCACTGAGGGGCCCAAGTGTTTGTCCGAGCCTCACACAGTCTGTTCAATGATTTTTTTAAAGCCCTTTGAAACATTCAAGTGAATAGAGGCATTTTAGAATATCTGCCCTCCGTAACCCAGCTGGCTAATTGCCAGCCCGTCTGCAGGCCCACAGAAGACAAGGCAGAGGGGCTTTCGATGTTTAACAGCCCAGTGACTCTGCGAGAGGATCTATCAAGAGAGAACGAGTTGGGCGATCTTTGCCTGAACGGAATGGTAGCAGGCTGGCCCTTCACAGAGTACTTGTTCCCGTAAAGCAAGAGCATTTGCCTTTAGTGCTATTTTTATTCAGCATTTACTGATTTATGGACCCCAAGCATAGATTGTACAGCACATCAAATTCCTACATACACAGTATGTCTAAATAAAGGAGATACATTTATTCCACAAAGATGTTACAGGAAACTGTAAAATTAAATGTTCAAAAGAGTCCTCGTGTCTGAGCAACATGGGGTCATTCTTCAGACCCTTCACCGGTTACGCCATCGCTCCATCACTTCCAGAGCCTCCTCCATGCCAGGCCCTGCAGCCCGGCTCTCACTGTGTGCCCTGGGGCCTCATGCTGGCAGCCTTTTGGACTACCTTCTCTCACTTTCTGGATTGGGTTTCCCACTTGGTGCTCGATTCTGAATGCCTCTGTAAGCTCGGGGTTCCTCCATGAATTCAGAAGCCAGGCTTCCCCCACAATCCTCAGCTTCTGAGAACTCCTCCAGTTGGGCCACACCCAAGAACAAGATCAGAGTAACCCCAGCAGTGGCCCTTGAACCCAGCACTACTTCAACTGGTAGCAAGCGGAGACATACACATGCCTGTGCATGAAGCTGCCCCCACACATACTCCTCCCCATCACTTTTCTCCCAAGTCCCACATGCTGGAGGCAACCGACGTCACTCAGGTTAATGTTCCCCAGGGAGGCAAGCTGGAGCACCATGCTGTCACCAACTCAACTAGCTAGACCCACAGTAACTGCATATCCTCGCAGAAGTCTCAGGATGTGAAGAGTCAACGGCTCGGGCCAGGATGGTTGACGATCCCACTGCTGCTGATGGTGGGGCAGAACTTCTCTGAAGCCGTTGCTGGGCAATGCTAGGCAGGGCTGTGGCAACCCCCAATGATTCTCACCTCCCGGGGTCCACATGTATACACTCGCCTTGCCCTGAGTGAGGTAGTACCTATGACTTGCTTCTAACATAGAGGCTGTGGTCAAGGGGATGAGTTATCCCTTCCATGATTATCTTGTGATGTAAGACTCCGTCCTAGCAGATTGGAAGCCCTGGCTGCTGCGCAGAGAACAGACTGCTGAGAGGAAGGCACGGAAGCAGGGACCCAGCGGGGTAATGGCTGTGGACCAGGAGACACGACAGTGGCCTGACCAGGGTAGGAACAATGGGGCTGGAGAGAAACAGATGGAGACAGGCTATATTATGGAGGTAGAGCCAACAGAACTTGCAGATGAGTTGAATGCAAGGAGTAAGAGAGGAGAAGTGAGGCTGCCGCCAGTTTATGATCACTCGGTTTACGATTATCAAAGTCATATGCCCCTCACCGTTGTGGTCATTCCACAGTACAACACTCATGAAAGGGAAGAAACAGGTAAATACAAAATCAATTTTTCTCACCAGAATAATTAGTATAACCAATTGGAACACATAGATTTCCTTTTTAATAAAGATTTTATTTGAGAGAGAGAGCATGTGGGAGTTGGGGGAGGAGTAGAGGGAGAGAGAGAAGTGGACTCCCTACTGAGCAGGGAGCTGGACGCGCTCCATCCCATGACCCCAAGATCGTGACCTGAGTCGAAATCAAGAGTTGGACGTTTAACCGACTGAGCCACCCAAGTGCCCCCATACTGATTTCCTTAATAGTGTTCACAATCATTAATCAATCATTTAAATATCATTCCCAAGACAAAATACCAAAAGTCCCCCTTCATCTCTGCAGTATACAACTTCTTTCATAGAAGTCAGCTTTATTCACACTGTTTCAAAGTATCCACAAAACGTTTCAAGGGGAGAACATAAAATTCTAAGAGCTGCAAACCTGGATAAGGACCCCTCTTGTGTATGTAGACCAGGAAGCAAGTAGACAAGAAAATTACATAAATATAGGATTGCCATAGAAATACTTCCTGCGTGGGGCGCACTGACTTGGAGAAAGAGAATTAATTCCTGTTAGCTAACCACTTTGTGTGTATGTTTAATTTTTTTAGCTTACTTAATCTTTACAATGACCCTATGAGGTAGAGACCATTGTCATCTCCATTCTATACTCGGTATTTCATAATGGTGGCAGAATGTCAAATAAACAGTAAGAGAAAACTTTTTCACCTCAGCCTTTCTATTCAAATAAATTCCAGTGAATTAAAGAGTTAAGTTTTAAAATGAAGCTATTAAACAATACATCGATACATAGGTAAATATTGATCAGATCATGGAATGGGGAAAGATTTCCTAAACATGCTAAAAATTGAAGCATAAAACAAAAGCACTGGTAAATTTGACTACAGATATGTAATTAAAATACCCACATAAAAATGCGATAAGCAAAATGTGAGACACAAATGACAGAGCAGGAAAATATCTGTAGGCACTACGATACAAAGCTGCATCCTGACTCTGCCATCTACCAGTTGTGTGACCTGGAATAAGTTATTAAACTTCTCTGTTCCTGTTTTCCTCATCAGTAAAATGGACTAATAAGAGTACCTGTTTTAAAGGATTAAATGATCTAATATAAAGTGCTTATACACAGACCTATCACACAGTAAATGTTCAGTGAATATTACCTACCATCTTTTTATTATCACAACAACTACTACTCCGAAGCATTAAGAAAACCATAACCTCAAAAGAAAAATAGATAGAGCTCATAAACAATTCACAAAATGAGAAATATAAGTGTTCAATGAACATTAAGTGTTCAACCACATTTGTAAAGAGCTAGAGATTAAAACAACAGGAAGTATTTTTCACCTATCAAATTAAAAAACACACTTTAATTAAAATATTCTGCACTGGCAGACATCTCTGGAGACACTCACCTCTACTGCTGGGTAGAAGCCAAGCTAGCATGATCTTTCTGAAAAGTAACTTAACAGTGAAGTATCAATAGCCAAAAGATGCTCTTGCCCTTTGACCTAATAATCTGACTTCTAGGAATCTAGTCTAAAAAACTTATTAGATCAACAAATATCCATGTGCAAGAAAGTTCTTTATAGCCATTTTCCTAAAAATTTGAAACCAGCCTATACCCTCAACAACAGATTAAATTATGGTACCCCTGTACTTGAGAACAGCACATTCCTGCCTAAAACCACACTTTCAAGGGGTATTTCATGATACCTGGAGATGCTCACAATATAGGAAGTCAAAGAGGCAGGATACTAACCAGTCTGAGCCCTGTGTGTGCATGTGCCTATGTGTACAAACATTCTGGAAGAAAATGTGCCATAGTATCAACTGTGGTTATCTGTGAGTGATCAGATCCTGAGTAATGTTTCTTCCTTCTTCACACTTATCTTTGCTTAACACATTTTATACAGTGTGCATGTATTATTTTTTAGCAAGAAAAAGTAGTTAAAATACATTTCGGTTTGATGCTAGAATATTTGGATTTTAAGAGACATTCCAGAAACCTTAAAAAAAAGGCGAAAATCCATTACAGGACCTTTCTGTCTTTCTAGTGTCGTGCTCATCAGTAGTTAATGCTGGGAGTTTTGGCAGTGACTCCTCCTTGGTGATCACATGGTCTCTGGAGCCAGGAAGGAAAGGTGGAGGGGCCTCCCTCTGCCTGCTCACCCTCCTTCATCAGCTATCTAGATGAACTCTGAACTCAGAGGCTGAGAGGCTCATCCGTGCCCTTGTACTGAGATTATTAGATCTGCTCTTCACTCTGCTCTTGGGGCTGGGATCTTAGCCGTTGGCGGTGTTAGCTCTGTGTGCTGTCCATTCAGGGAATCGTATCTTGAATGATGTGCCTTAGATAAGAAAAAACGCTACATCCGGTAGATTCTCTTAGCAAAGAGGTAGCCATTTTGCTACTCAGTGAGAACCCACATTCCATTTTCAATATCGACTAAATGTGTTCACTCCCTGAAGGAGCCTTCTAGAACAGGCAAAGCTGGAGAGCAGTCTGGGGCTAGGTGAGGTGAGTGAGGCATCTAGAGCTTCCTTGAATTACATGTTCAAGGCGCTTCACTTGCCACACCCCAGTCCCTGCCCTGAGGCAAAAGGCTAACATTTATCTCTGACAAAGTCCAAAGATTTAAAGTTAGAAAAAACATTGAGAGAAGAGAGCTTTTTATTTTCTTTAAATCTTGGTCCGTGAAATATCCTTGGTTAGGCTCACAGAACATTCACTCAACAATTCAACAGGCTGTGTATGAGGCTCTGAGGACCCAGAGATTCATGGGATGGGGAGGGGGTAGGTGTACACAAGATCCCCAACAGTGTGTTAACAAGGCCCTCTGTTTTGTAAAATTTGCAAAAGATGTGTTAAACGCAGCCAGTTAAGCCTACTGCTCCTTTCAACTCTAACTTGCCCCTCAGCCCCATTTCCCCTCCTGTCAGATGGCATGGCAATGGCCTCAGGCACTGTGGGGAAAGGGTTAGGGGAAGTTGATTGGAGATATATCCTGATTTTGAGTTTAGCAGGATATATTTATGGGGTTTGCAGTTACTTCCATGATTAGTGAAATTATTCCTAAGCATCTTGCTGTAGGAATGACTTCCTACACTCCTACCACCCATTCTGGCTGACCCACCTAGAGTCATGAGATAAAGACCCAGAAATCACATTGCTCGTGCACACATCCCATAGCAGCTGGTACCAAAAGTGTGTAGAGAGTGGAAGACAACAGACAAGGCTCGAGTGTGCCAAGTCAGAAACTGGTCCATGGAAAGTACTTTCAGATCTTATATACAGATTTAAAGAGAGAGAAAGAGGTTTTCCTAAATCTGACAACAATATCAACAATTTGGATGAATTACCAACTAAGAGTTGTGAAGCTGGGAGAAAAAAGCTTTTCTAAACTATCACAAATATAAACAAAACTCAACCAACGATGGCAGAGGAAAGAAACATTATCTTTCGACTCTCTCCACAGAAAATATTGTAAAATTGTCATAATGCGGAAGTGATTAAAGAACATGTCAGGTAGTTACTTAATTAAAATCTTGTGTTATTTTTCTGGATTTTATGATATCTGTGGTAGTTGTCAGCTTTCCAAATTTGTGATTTCTGTGATTTATTTTCCCTTTCTAAATAAATATTGACTTTTGTACCTAATTTTGAATTTGCGATTTTGGTTTCTTTTCTTAAAGAAGGTCACATAAATTTGGTAAGCTTCCAGCCCCACAAATCTGGACCTGCTTTCGGCAGGAGATGAAAGATTGTGAAGATAAAAAAATGGGTTATGTACTAAATTCCTGTCTTGTCTCAGTTACCCATACCTGGGGAAAGGCTTGCTTGATGAGCCAACCAAGCAAAGTCGAGCAGCACAGCCCTCAGCCCTGAAGACCCATCACCAAGGAGGAAATAATTATCTCTGCTGGGAGCAACAAATTTCCCATCACTCAGAGCACTGGTTTTCAATTACACACAGAAAGAATGTGACCCCCCCCAACACACACACTTCCTCTTGCTTATGGATTCAAAGCAAAAAAATATTTATTGAGCCTGCGAGGCTCCAGGTCACCTTGGGATCAAGCCAGGCAAGAGGATCCAGAAAAGAGCACGCAGTTGTGTGGCAGGAGTAGAGAGATGAGATCAGATCTGGCCGGGAGACAGG
Source organism: Ailuropoda melanoleuca (assembly GCF_002007445.2). Taxonomy (NCBI): domain Eukaryota; kingdom Metazoa; phylum Chordata; class Mammalia; order Carnivora; family Ursidae; genus Ailuropoda; species Ailuropoda melanoleuca. The sequence goes on from NC_048238.1 coordinate 107,949,080, forward strand.
GAAGAGGGCCCAGGACACCCAAGTTCAGTATTCACTCTTTATTTGTCCCTGTGCACAGGGGCCCAGAGGATCTGCAGGGATAGCATGTAATATGGCCAACTGGCCTCAGAGTGAGGGGCAGGGAACACAGCAGGCCTAGAAAAAGGGTGTGGTACCCAACAAGTCACAGGAAGGGGGTTGGAACCCAGACCACCCCTCGCTGCCTGGGCGCCAGCTCATCCCACACTGGCTCTAGAGAGGAAGCCTGCAGTGTAACATCTCTGCTTTGGAGGCAGACCGGCCCAGAGCCTCAGCAACACCCTTCTAGCCATGTGACCCGGGACGAATTAGCTCATCACTCTGTGCCTGGGTTTTCTCATTTATGCACAGGGCTCTGACGAGGGTTTACTAAAATAACACTAGTTGTACGAGCATTTACTCGGCGTATACCAGGTGCCGGGCGCAGCACAAGGCGTCTCACTTGCTCGCTTAACCCACGTCATCACCGGAACAACCTCTCAGGAAGTTTTTCTCATTATCCCCACTTTACAGATGAGAAAACTCAGGCACAGAGATTGAGTCATTTGCTTAAGAGCATACAACTACTAATGGCAGAGCAAGGTTGGGGCCACAGGCAACCCAACCCCAGAGCCTACATGTCCACCCAACCCTCTCACCAACCACACTCGCTGTCCGTGTTCTGGCCGCAGACCTTGCTGCTGGGGGTGTAAAATGGTAGCCCATCTATAGAGAAAAAAAATTGGCACTATTTAGCTTAGTATTTACCTTTTCTAGGCAATTCTAGAACTCTATCCAATTCTAGGAATCTATCCTATTGATACACTGGCAAAAACATGAAAATACACATACGCAAAGCTAATTGTTTCAGAACTGTTCATAAAAGCAAAAGACTGGCAATGGCCCAAATGTTTATCAATAGGGGATCAGTTGAACGAACTGTGGGGCATCCACACAATGAGTGTTATGCACCTGCTAAATAAATGAGAAAGATTTCAACATACCAATATAAATTGATTTCCAGAATATATTGTTAAGTGAAAAAAAAAAAAGAAAAACAGGGTGTAGAGGCACCTGAGGGGCTCAGTCAGTTAAGCATTTGCTTTTGGCTCAGGTTATGACTCCAGAGTCCTGGGATCAAATCCTGAGTCGGGCTCCCTACTCAGCCAGGAGTCTGCTTCTCCCTCTCCTTCTGCCCCTAGCCCTGCTTGTGCACACTCGCTCGCTCTCTCTGTGTGTGTCAAAGAAATAAAATATTTTAAAAAAACCAGGGCATAGAAAGATATGTATATCATACTATCATTTATCCAAGAAAGGAGAGATAGAGCAATATGCATATGAGTAGTCTCATGCTTAGAACATTCAAAAATGGAAGGGTGAACCATAACCAATTTTGAAATGGTTGCCTCCAAGGTGAGGAAGAAAGAGAGTGGAGAGGACAGAGATAGAAGCTAGATTTATTTGAATATAATTTGGCTTATAGGTTTGACTTTGGAACCACATAACCATATTACATAATCATAAAAGAACAGTAAGAACACTAAAAGAACAATTCCCCAAAATCGAAAGCAGAATGAAATAAAAGAATCTAATTGTGTATGTAGTTGGTGGCAGAGAGAAACTGTTCTTTTAAACACAGTAATTTGATAGTATATCCCTAGCGGGATTTGCTTTAAGTACGAGAACTACAAAAAACTTGAAAACTATTTACGGTAATCATATTGTGGTGGTAGCATCAGTATTGGTATTCTGAGGCAGTTCTGTTCGTATGATGAGATACATTGAATAAGTAATTGTGTGACATTTTAATTCTATTATCCCCAGTGGCCTTGAAAAGTGGGATTTTTAGTGTAAGAGTCAGGAGATATGGATATACAATAGAAGACGTTACAGAAACACCCTGTAGCCTGAATCTGAGTTGGAAATATCAGCGTGAACTCATGATATATTTTATCTTAAAAAATACATTGCCTAGCTCCTCCACTGAGAAGCTCTAGAAACAATGACAGACCCAGTAGCAACAAGCACCGTTAAAATGCAGATTGTGGTCTTGAAATATCATTTACCATGAGAAGAAACAAGAGCTTCCTGGAGAAACTGCAGATTCTAGGTCTGGGGCAGGAAATGCACAAGAGGGGAGCCTGGAGCGCACTGTCCTACCGGAGAGCAAGGGAACTAAGAGTACTGGGGTCATGGCAAAAGGACTCGGGAGCCAAGCTGAAGAGGCTGCCCCTGGCCACAGATGAGACAACTTGAGTATCAAAAAAAAATGACTGCAGTGGATTGAACACATCAAATACATTTAAATCCATAACTTCATTATACAAATATCTAATTAGTCACTTTAGCACAATGATAGAGAACCAATTATTATTTTGGAAATTTATAATCAAAAGGAAAGAATCGAGTATTAATCCCGTGTTTCTATGTGGACTATACTACTGGACAACCAAATAGTAGATGAGGGAAATTTCTCTTTATAGAAGTAAAGAACATATTGAATAAGTGAATACAAATGAATAAAAAAGAATATATTGAATAAATGGAGAAAGAATTCAAGTTAGAATATTACCATCATGCAATCCCTAGTAAAGCAACGGACCCAGGCACTGAGCAACAGAAAAGGGAGGCACCTAGACAGGGTGTGCCTTCTGATTGAGGTACCCAACACCACCTACGATGTATTATTCCCACTCCCTCCCAAATTAAATCTAAATCACAAGCCTCTGGATACAACTGTCAATTCATAAGAAATACAAAGGACAGAGGAACATCTTGACTTAAACCATGGGGACTCATCAGCAAAATCCAGATTGTGAAAAACTCCACATGAAAACATCTTGGTTTATTGAGCAATTACATCATGAGAGAAAAAAAACAAGATGGAGAGGATTCCTATAATTAAAAAGTCCTGAAAGACATATTCACCAATTGTAATATATGGACTTTATTTGGATCCTGAATTAAACAAACTGTCTGTGTGTGCATGCATGTGTGTGTGTGTGTGTGTGTGTGTGTGTGTGTGTGATTGGAAATTTGAGCACTGAACACATATTTGATTACATTAAGAGATTATTGCTCTGTTTATATTAGATAATGGTATCAGGGCTATGTTATAAAAATATTTCACGTCTTTTAGAAATACATACAGAGAGATTCAGGCATGACCTGAAGTCCAAAGTCTGGGATTTGCTTTAAAATAACATGGGAGGGATGGAGTAATGAAGCCAGGGCTGCAACAGGACCGGCCCTGAGTTGACCATCATTAAAGCTGGCGGATGGGTATACAGTGGCTTACCAAACTGTTCTCTCAACTTTGTACATTTTTAATTCATACACACACACATAAACACACACACACATACTTTAGGCTCCACACCCAGCGTGGAGCCCAACATAGGGCTTGAACTCACAACCCTGAGCTCAAGACCTGAGCCGAGATCAAGAGTCGGGCACTCAACTAACTAAGCCACTCAGGCACCTCATTTTCTATGTTTTTAAAATAAAGGTCAGGGTGCCTGGGTGGCTCAGTCAGTTAAGCATCTGCCTTCAGCTCAGGTCACGATCCCAGGGTCCTCAGATCCTGTCCTAAGTCAGGCTCCCTACTCAGTGGGGAGTCTGCTTCTCCCTCTCCCTCTGCCCGTCCCCTGGCTCGTGCTCTCTCTCTCTCACTTTCTCTCTCAAATAAATAAACAAAATCCTTAAAAAAAAGAAAAAATATTTTTAAAAAAATGAAATAAAACAAAATAAAGGTCAAGCCGTGAGAAGTTAAGAAGTAGAGAGGGAGGAGGAAAGGTGGAGGTCCTCTCAGGACTGACCACTCCTGCACGCGAGGAAGCTGCCACCATTAGAAAGCTCTGTCTCCTGGGACCTCCTACCTTTTGGCCCTCAGGGACATAAGAACCCTACCCTGACAGACCTTCAATGTCCTTCCGCCAGTCTGACCCCCATCCTCAATGACCATCTCAGCAGAGCCCTTATTCCTAAAACATTGAGGACAAATTTTTCTAAAAAAGCCTGTCCACTCAGAAGACTAATCTGAAACACAGCTTCACGCTGCTCTGAGATTTTAATTATTGTGGCTGTCAGCTGATCTAAATATTTTAATGAATGGTTTTATTATGCTTCTGTCCTGAGGCTTTAAGCACAAAACACAATTGTAAACTTCAGATGTTCTTGTAGCCATATTTCTGTAGCATTTTAATATGTTGCAGAGAACATCCCAATTACAGTTCTTCTGTTACAGCTCCCACTGAGATGACAGCAGTGGCGGTTTCGTGGAAGAACCTTAAACTCGCTATCCAAGTCCTGGGCTTGTATTTTGCGCCTCACTAGGTAAGCCTGGGCAAGCATCTTTTTTTTTATTATAATAATATTTTTTATTATATTATGTTAGTCACCATACAGTACATCCCCAGTTTCCGATGTAAAGTTCGACGATTCATTAGTTGCGTATAAGACCCAGTGCACCATGCAATACGTGCCCTCCTTAGTACTCATCACCGGTCTATCCCATTCCCCCACCCCCCTCCCCTCCGAAGCATCTTAACCAAGGTGAGTCTATACGTGTTCTCATTCGTAACATGGAGACAAGGAGCCTGACCAAAATGCTTGTTTTGAGAATCAAACTGCATAATACGTGAACATACCTTCTAAACTGTAAAATATAAGGCATGTATAAGAGATATACACTCATTTAGACAAGTGAGAAAATACGCAATAATGTGAAAAGCCCAATCCCTAGCTATTTAATTCACGAAGACTGAACGAACTTTCCTCATCATCTTAGGCAGAACGCTCTTCCCCTTATTTCTCAGAGCCTGCTTGTGTCTTCTCTGTCTGCGAGCAACACAAGGGAGATGCCACACATCCACAGTGCCTGCCACGGGGGGCCCTCAGTACATACTCACCACACTGCCGTGGACTGGAATGCGCCCCGTGGCACTTCCCCACTCCAAGTTGTGTTCAGCCTCCAGTTGCGGGGGTCTCTGAATGTCACCGTGCCCTAGAGTCCAGACAGATCACAGGGGTCAGGCAATGGCCTCCTGCAGCTAGCCACTGAGGGCCACCCTCGATGGTGCCTGACGGCACGCTCTCTCATCTTGGATGGTGATGCGGAATTACCCACATTTCAAATCCACTAAGTCTTATGTACTTGAAACTCATTCTTTTTTTTTAATAATTTTTATTTTGTTATATTAGTCACCATACAGTACATCCCCAGTTTTTGATGCAATGTTCCATGATTCCTTTTGTTAGAATTCGGCCTCGTATGGATCATAGGTACGTGGCTCTTGCCTTCATTTTTAGAGAGCTTGCTTATTCCCTCAGGGATGCTGCTACTTTCCAGGATTCTGACTCCTGTCAGTTTCATCCCAGGCCGGGAAGGTGCTGAAGCAACAAGATCTGTATATAAGTCACAGCCAGACTCAAGGGCAGATGGGATTATAGGTACAGTTGGACTAGGCCCAGTCTGAGCAAAAATCTGGCACAAGAAGTAGCCGAGGGTGGCAAAAGGTTTACCACCACTGGGATGGGGCAAAGTTCAAGGAAGCCAGAAAGAGCAGAGGGTTCTATTTCCCGTGAAGAGAGTAGAAGGCAAAGACACGCAACTATCCTAGCTGGCTTCTTGGAAGTTGCTTGGACTGAGGATGCGTCCTGACTTCTGCCTGAGCTTCACTCTTAGCCATTTGGCATTCGACTCGGACTGCCTCTGCTCTGCTGGGTCCTCGACCCTGCCCCAGCAGCCGCTTTCCCTGCTGGGTCTGGACCACCTCTGGCTGCCTTGAAGCTCCGAGACACCTCAAAAAAAAAAAAAAAGATGCAGAAAGGCATAAAACAAAAGGGCACAGATACACCCACAGACGCCAAGTAAACAGGATTGGTTCTATGACCATCAAAGTAGAGTTCAAGGCAGCAGAATTCAGCGGAACACAGGGAGATTTTCCGTAAATAAGAGATACAAAGCACCAAAACTAATAGTCATGAACCTAAACAAACCAGACAATCCAGCATCAAAATTCATGCAGCAGAAATTCTAGAACAGGAGGAAGTCAGAGCTGTAGAAGGACCCACGTGGTGGAGGGCCTCGAATGCTTCTGAAGGAATCTGCATTCCACAGGGGACAGGGAACTGAACCACCTCTCTGCCCCTTGTCTGCACCTCATATTTTCCTGCTTTTGCCGAGCTGTGTCTGTGGGCAACACAAGGGAGCGGGCCCTTGGTGCCAGCATCAGCTACAGCAGACACAAAGCACTCCCGGCTCACTACTCTAGAACGAATAGGAAAGACCTCCACAACCTTCTTCTCCATCGAAACTATCCTCATTCTGGAAGACACAGAACAGGGCCTACCTGCTAGGGGAAGCCTTCTTCCCACCCCCGAGTCCCTCATGGCCCCTTCTGCCTACGTCTGAGCCTCTGGAATGGTTATCAGTAGAACTCTGGGAAATCCATCACATGCTGCCCTGTGACCTATCTACTTTCATACTATCTATTTGAACTACTGCTTGAATCTTGCTTTGTCATTTCACTTGTCACGAATTTATGTTTCTCTCTCCCACTTGGCTATACCACTCAGGGCTCAGAGTAGTGTCGCCATCCTGCTGTACCAACCGTACACCTACTCAGAGCGCTCTTTGAAGAAGAGGACTCTGGGGCGGGCGGTGGCTGGGCTGAGAGTCAGGAGGCCTCCTCTGACAGGAACCCATTATAATCACCCAAGGCAACGGTCAGGAGATGGTATTTGTCTCTGCTTGTAAGATGCCTCGGAGGGATCCAGTGGGATTGATGTCTTGGGAAGGATCAGCAGGGCTGAATGAGCTGAGAGGAGTGAGAAAGAGTCAGGGATCTCTGCAGCTGAGCAGAGTGTGATCTCCAAGGTTCCAAGCATGGGGCTGACATCCGTGGCCCACGTAAGCTAAGCGCTTCACGCCAAGAGGGCATATGTAAAAGATTTACACTCTGGGCCATTTGCTTAGTTGGCTGAGGGCCAAATCATCCAGGGGTTCTGATGGCACTGGGGATGGCCCTGGGGACAAAGGAAGAAGAGTTCACCAGAGACCACTGCCCTGCAAGCATTCTGCCTGTGGTCCTGACACTTCCAGCTCCCCACGCTGAAGAGTATCCAAGCCCTTGGCGGACCAAAAAGTAAAGAGCCCTCTGGGGCAGCTCAGGGCCACCACCCCCCCCCCCGCCCCGGGCTCTCAATACCAAAGATAAAATACTGGCCAGTCCCATCAGCTCTAGATGTCAGACCAAAAAGGGCTCCCCAGAAAGAATGATTCCCCACCTCCCCGTGTGTCTGGGGGCAAGAGGCAGGGCTCACCCACACAACTCCTACCCCACCCCCACAGTGCGGAGCGGTCCCTCCTCCTGGGGCCTGAAAGTCCCCTGGAAGCTGGCCTCCCCAGGTGCCTGGAGGCAAAGGGAGTGGTTCCTCCCAGATCATTCAGTTTGAACCCCTCTGGGAAAGGCAGCGTGGAAGAGGGAAAACCACAGAGACTTGGGAGTCAGAGAAACCTGAGCAAGTAGCTTTGTGACTTTGGACAAACCATTTCCCAACTCCCCACTCCCTCTGCGTCAGGAGGCCCAAAAATGGTAGTAATACTTACCAGCAGGTTGTTACCGGGGCGAAATGGGGCCCCGCACAAGCAGGCACTCGGGAAGCAAAAATAATTACTGCTATCACTCTGCGTTGTGGCTAAGTTAGTCAAGGAAAAGTCTAGAAAGGGAGGCAACCCGTGAGTCTCTGAAGGACTCACAGGATTGCTGGGAGTCGGCCTCTCCCGCAACACCCCTCCACGCATGCTCACACAGGCCTCCCAGGGCTTGCCTGCGGCCTGAGCGAAGCCCCACCCCAGTCCGCCTCTGGCGCAGGTGCGCCTCATGATGGTGCCGAGGATCACACCCCGCCCCCCTCCCCCGCAGCCGGCAGAGGTGGAACTCCCCTTCCGGGCGGCCGGGCCCAAGCCGCATCTTATCTGCATATTATCTGCATATTATCTGCATACTGATTGCCATCCGCGGGAGAAGCGCATGCAGGGTATCCCTCGCCAGGTAGAAAAAACTCGAAGTGCGGTACAGTTCCAGCCTTCCAGCCTACTCCGACCGACTTCTGCTTCCTCCCTGGAGCTACCACCAGGCAGGGGGCTTGAGCTCTGCTAGGAGCTTGGTAGCGCCCCAGGAAAACCCCGAGCGGGGGATTCAAAGTCCGCGACCCAAGCCCCTTTTGGGCGAACAGTGCACTTTCAGGGCCTCACTGATCGCATTTCGTCCTCTGAACAACCCTGGGGCTTAGGATGCCTAAACCCATTTTAGGGAGCAGGAGGGAGACTGTGGACTCATCTCAGGTCTCTCCCTCCCCTACACACACGTACACACGCCCTGGTGATTTTGAAGCTCAAATTCAAACATGACTCTGGACTCCACACCCCACTCCACTGCCTCTTACCCCTTTCTTCCGTCTTTACTACCTAGCCGCCATCTGCATCATTCCCTAATTTAGCCTCTTTTTCTGGGGCTCCTGTTCACCCAAGGAGGGTTCTGGTCACAGAGTACAGCCAAGCCCTCAGGCCGGAAAGATGAAGACACCTACAAGAAGTGACCTGGCAGCTTCTGTTTTTAACAGTTTAATTTCAAAGGAAATGGACCTCACTTAACTAAATTTCCTTTTCTATTTTTTCTAGCTATTAAAGAACTTGCATATCTAATAAATATTTAATAGGAATTCCCCTCCAGCTGAATTCAGGCCCCTCAGCATCTCATTACCATGTCTTAGAATAGTATCCTCATTGTCACTTGCTTAATTATGCTAAGAAAGAGTTGAATTGTGTGGCTGTTGGGATCAGAAAGCGATTAAATTCACTTGGCAAGACTTTGGATATCTCATTACGATCCTCATTTAGCACTTCTAATGGAGTTATTTTTTTCCCCAATACTGACTTGGGAAAGGCTTGCTCAGTGTAGCTAAGTATTTCCCTAAGCCCTGCACAACTTTGCACTGTGCCAGAAAAGATCAGAAGTTACTTCACACATCATTTGCACTCCCAAGAACACCAGCCACCCCATGAGCAGTGAGGCACAGCCCTGGAGAAAGGGGTGAGGCAGGTGGCAGGAGACGGTTTTCAGATCAGGCAGGGTGGCCGGTCCCCTCCAGTGACTGAATCCTTCCGTGGCAAGGGCATCAAGGCCTAGTCCTGGCCCCCTTGCATTCCTCCGAAGTTGGGAAACTCACTTCTCCCTGAGGCAGCCTGTTCCGTCCTGGGAGAGCTCAGTAAGTCCTTCTTCATCTTTGGTCACTGGTCCTCTACCCGCCCTCTAGGCTCTAGGTCCTCCCTGCTTTTTTTTTTTTTAAATAACAAATCTCATCCTTCTTGGCAGGCAATCCTGATATTCCTCCCATGGCCTCTCTGAGTCTTCTCCTCTCTCAGTTATGCATCTCCATTTCCTCCATTCTTCATAGGCCAGGATTTCCAGTCCCTTCCTCATCCAAATAACACTCTCCTGTCTTCCTTTGTCCCTCCATTCCTGCCTGCCTTCCTGCCATCTTTTCTTCTTGAGGGTCTGCCCTTCTGAGTGACAGTCCTGAGCGTACGTGCTGGGCAGAGAGCAGTGAGTATGGCAAACATGACCCCTGCCCTCCCAGAACTTAGAGTCCAGGTGGAGAGACAAGCACGGGGACATTTATACTCGTAACACGAGCAACACGTGAGTAACAAGACGAGAGGCGGCATCTAGAAGGTACTGAATGCTGACTCGGGGCCCGCTCTGTGCTAGGGATGTTCCATGCATTACGTCACTTATTCCTCATGACAACCATTCCACAGCGGAGGAAACTGAGGTGCACAGAGCTTCAGTAATCTCCCCAGGAGCACACAGCAAATGGCAGATTGAGGATGTACACTGGTATTGGCTGTCCAAGCATGGACACCAGATTTGGATTCAGTACCCCCAAAGTCCTCTGACCAGTCAGGGGAGGTCGCAGTTTTCCTCCTCCACTGTCTTTGCCTCCATCTGAGCTCCTCTTTCTTGTCTTGGGAGCTCAGCCCCTCCACGTGCTGGTTCTTACGAATGCGCTGACACTGCTTGCCTGTCGCTCATCCCAGGGGCCCCTCGCTGAGCCCCTCCCCACCCTGCCAGTCCCCAAGATCTTCCCTCAGCAAGCTCCTGCCCGGCCCTTGCACCCAGGTCCACATGCTTGCAGGACCAAGAAGAGTGACCTGAAGGGAGCTCCAGCCCTCCCCCAGATGCTCCTTGGCATCCCTGGGCCTTATTCTTCGGAAAAATTTGCTCCTTGTGTGCATGAATGAAATAGAGGAGTGCTTGGGGCGCCTGGGTGGCTCAGTCGTTAAGCATCTGCCTTCGGCCCAGGGCGTGATCCCAGGGTCCTGGGATCAAGCCCCGCGAGCCCCAGACTGGAAGTCTGCTTCTTCCTCTCCCACTCCCCCTGCTTGTGTTCCCTCTCTCGCTGGCTGTCTCTCTCTCTGTCAAAAAAATAAATAAAATCTTAAAAAAAAAAAAAAAGGAAATAGAAGAGCGCTAAGCGTGGGTCCAAGCCTGAGCAAAATGTCTTTTGCTCCTCTCTCCTCTGTGGTGGACCCCAACTGACAGAAGGTATACATCCTGGGGGAGACCAACAGGCCAAGTTAAAAGTTGTGTAGCCCTCTGATTTCCAGGGAGCTGTGAGCTCAGGCGAGCCCCTTCCCTCCCTGGGCCTCCAGTGCCGGCATAAGGAGCAGTATGAGCAAGCCCGCCTTCATGGGCCCTGCCAACTTTACGACAGAAAGGGTTCGAGCCCATTTATTAAGTGCTTTGTCTTCCAAGAACATCCTTGAGTGCTACCAAGTGCAAACCCCTGTGCAGAGGGGTAATGTGTGTTCTAGGGAAGAGTGACCGAGGAGTCAGAGATAGCCATTGGGATGAGCTGCCTGAGCCTTCCTGAAACCTCCCTTTTGCCCCATTCTGGCTCTTTGCAAGCCCAGTCCCATGTCCTGGGAAGCACCAGCACCACATGGCAGGCCAGGGGAGGGAGGGAGGACCAACCTCCACCACAGACTGCCTTCTAGCAACTTCCAAGCTGCTTTTCCCAATCATCAGCCAGCCACCTGGGCTCTGGGACTAGAGCTCCTTCTAATTGGCCTCTGTGCAGACCAGGAGAAGGAACTTTCCAAAAACACATAGAACCATTGTTAGTTTTCACCACTCTTGGGGTTACTGCCTGTCCCCAAACACAGAAGGAGAAGCAGAGTGGTGATGTTTGAAAAGAAAAGATGTGGCTCAAAGGACAGTGAGATGTGTCCCTGGGATTGGCCTGCCAGCTGACAGCCCACATTCCTAAACTTGTATGCTGCTCTCTCATTATCTCAGGGCTGACTGGCTGTGGGGGTGCTCACCCACACCCTGAAAGCTCCCAAGGTCCTAGAGAGGGAAAGGAAGAGATGCTTTACTGAATTACAATAAGAAATAAAACTGCCAAGGCACCTAGACCCTCTGATCTCTGCGTCCCTGTGAAGCCAACTCACCGTGTGTATCATGATTCTCTAATCAATAGCGACTTAAGCACCAGGAACTGTGGGCAGGCCCTCGTGGAGACAACGCTTCCCGTGCATGTCCTATAGCAGAGACAAGCCCCAGGGCTCCTGCCCTTCCCGAGCCATGAGCCTCTTTCCCTGTAGAACTGAGGCCAGGGTTCGGAAGTTGTCACTTGGCTTTCACAGAATTAATGTCTGGCTTGGGAGATTAACGGGTCTCGTTTATGCGGCCTACTTGGCTTACAGGTAGTTTTAATAGCAAGAAAAGGAGTTGCAAGTGCCTTCTCGAAGCCATACAGAGCCCTGTCAGTCCCCTGCAAGACGCTCTCCACCCCTGTCCTCCTGCAGCGCCCAGACAGACAGACAGACAGAGAGCGGCACTGTGGAAGGCGGGGTGCCTCCGTCCCAGTCCGCAGGCCGGCACACCATTCTCCCGAGACACACACAGAACAGCCAGCTCAGAGCGTGCTCCTGCCCCTGGAGTTCTAGAATCTGTTCCACTGCCTTTTTGGAATTCTCCTGTCTGCACACAGGGAGGTAATAAAACTACCATCAAACTACAATGACATAGTTACACAAAAATGCCTGATGGTTTTATTCTTTTTGTGTCCTTCTCTGGGAGGGAGAAACATCATGCAGACACTTTGAGAAGGGAGCCCCACCTTGACCACAGATGATGCCTACCTCCCAGCCCTCCCCTTTCAGGACACATGATTTTAATCCACGTCTTCACCACTAAGGTCATGTTTCTAAGATCACTCTGGCAGGGAGAGGCAAGACCGCAACATAAAAATAACTCCCGCATCATGCTTTTTTCCAGGTCCAAGAGGAATGCAGGCATGATCTGAAATTCTTCTTTGTGATGAAGCACAGGGAGAATCGTGGGAAGGAGGAAATGGCTGAGAGTAGATTAAATCTGGAAGTTCACCTCTGCAGACAAACAGCCCCATCGTGTGCTGTTAGAGAAGAGTCAATACAAGCTCCTTGATGGCATTCAATCAGGGAAATAATGGATGGAAGAAAATCAATATTCATTGAGTTTCTAGAGAGCTGAGGGCACATGGCTAGCTGCTGTCCTGTGCGCTGCCTCATTTCAGCTGCCGAATGCCCCGGGAGGTGTTCTTACTGTTCACCGGACAGATGAGGAAGCCAAAGCTCAGAGAGGGCATGGCTTCCCCCAGCGCCACGTGACCAGGAAGTGGCAGAGCTGGGGCTCAAGCATCAGGACGCCTCGCTCTTTCTGAGGAAATGAGTGAGAGGCACATTACGAAAAGCAGATTATCATCTTGACTTGTGGAAAGCTAGGATTTCCTGGAGTTGGAGTTCCTACAATACCTATTGCCACATGATAATGCCTTCACTTCCTGGGCAAGCACAGGCTGGGTTGGGTAGCCCTGTGCTCTGTGCAGTGACTATTCTTGGTAGGTATCCTTTTACTTTCAGCTATTCAGTTACATGTTTCATTCTTTTGGTGTTTTCCAGAAGCCACAGAATAGATGTTTGGCCATCTCCGTTACTTAGGAATCTTTCGGTTACAGGCCACAGAAACCAAACTCAATCTAGCCTAAGCCTCCCTCAAAAAACCCACAATTTAGATAAAAAATCCAAGGCCTGGAAAAGGCAAGAATCCTCAGAAACAACAGGAACTAGGGATTCAAATACCATCTGCTAGTTCACCCATGAGCATATGCACGTTCACTTAGGAATTCTCTCTCCTTCCCCCCTCCCTGCTCTCTGGCTCTATGTGTGTGTGTGTGGTGTGTGTTAAAATTTTACAACGTGTAGGGGCGCCTGGGTGGTGTAGTTGGTTGGGCATCCAACACTTGGGTTTGGCTCAGTCGTGATCTCAAGGTCATGGGATTGAGCCCGCGGACTCTGCGCTCAGCACAGAGTCTGCTTGAGTTTCTCTCTCCCTCTGCCCCTCCCCCCTGCTCTCTGTCTCTCTCTCTCTCTCAGATAAATAAATAAATCTTAAAAAAACACCTTTATGATGTGTCGCTTCAGGCCTGACTCTTTTGAGGTCAAGTTCAAAAATCCTAGAGAAGAGATTTTGTTCCAGCTTTGGATAACGCCTACACCTCTGAACTAAACAATAGTGGCCCAAAGGGCCAGATCAGAACGTAGCAGCATTGGAGGGAATCACATGGAAGGAGAGGCTTGGGAAAAGGCACATGAAACAAGCACTCCTACCGAAGCCTAGAGATCAGTTGGTGGGTTAGCTACCCTTACAAACGCCCAGCCTCGTCTAGTTGGCTACAGGCAGGAATGGTCAGCTTGTACTGAACATGTTCAACCAAGGATGACCCCTTGAGCTGGGGCTGAAGGTGACACAGGCACTATAGTAGACATATCTAAGGCATATCAGAACCCAGGAGCTATAGAAGCGCTTAGATGCAGCAGTCAAGCCCTCACAGACATACATAAGGGCTAAGGCTCAGAAAAGCTATATAACAGCTAATTGCCATACACTCTTCACCCTGATTCAAGCTCTGGCCAGTGGACCATCCTGCCACAACCAACCCAAGGGTCATTAGGAAAACATTTTTATGGGAAGAACTTGCCATGAAAGGACCAGCATGAGTCCTACTCATCAGCTATTTTATTTAATTTCAGCTTATTTTTCCATATCCACAGAGTCCATATGCTGCCTGCTACACTTGGCCTTCATTTCTTTTCTGGTCACCAGGAACAGAATTGGCGTCCACGTTTGTCTTACTGCGGTGAAGCTCAAAGATCAACTTAATTCTCATTACCATCTCATTCTCAGGTTCTTAGAAGAATTTTCTCCTCCTTCCCTCATCATCAGAGATCACTGGCTGACTCTGGTCTGCAGACCTGCCTTGTATGGCATGTAGTATTTTAAGAAATCTGTTACTTGCCAACACTAAGAATCCAGGGGGTTGGTACATAAAAATGCAAGTTTCCAGCTTCTCATGAAAACTTGGGAGACCTGGTCACACTTGGCCTGCAGTCCCTCCTGGCAACAATCAGCCAGAGCTGAGCACGGCGGCCCCTTCCGTGGGGGATGTGCTTTCCAGGTCACCCTCTCTTGTCTAAAACCCACTTCACTCACTACCTTCACTCGTTCTCTGCCTGGTCTCTGTAGACCTTCGCAACCCCTGCCTTCCGCTGTCTGTAACAAGGCTGGTGTATTTATCTCCCACCTTAAATCATTGTTTTTGAAACCAGTTAGGTGTAAGTTACAAGACATTATTTTTTTTAAAGATTTTATTTATTTAACAGAGAGAGAGAGACAGCCAGTGAAAGAGGGAACACAAGCAGGGGGAGTGGGAGAGGAAGAAGCAGGCTCCCAGCGGAGGAGCCCGATGTGGGGCTCGATCCCAGAACACCGGGATCACGCCCTGAGCCGAAGGCAGACACTTAACGACTGAGCCACCCAGGCACCCCACAAGACATTATTTTTTAAAAAGAGCTGAATGCCGAACCTTTGATGGCTTCACAATTGCTACCTTTGGGATAAAGTCCAAACTCACAGCAAAACATTCCAGACCCTCCGCGATGTAACTCCAAACTATGTCTCCAGGTCATGACACACTCTGTGGCAGCCACACCCGGCCGCCCTTCATTTTCCAGGTACACCATTGTGATCTCCTGCCTCTGGCACGGCTTATGCTCCCTGTGCCTAGAATGTCCTTTGCCTGGCTGGCCAACTCTTCTGAGCCCTGCACAATCCACATGAAATGCCACCCCTTCTCCACAGCCCTTCAGATCATGTGCCTGCCCAGGGCCACGTATTAACCCAGACAGTATCTTAGTGAAATTGGAAGACTGTGTCCCTTCCTCAAGATACATTCTATTATCTGTTAGAAAACTGTCCTAATAAATATCTATGTTCATATGCTTGTAATATGAATGGTTTCTAGTTAAATTTAGCATCCTTGTGCAGTACACACCCTGCACAGTTATACTTAGCAGACCTGCTGCTGCCGGGGCAGAAGGAGCAACTCCTCTGTGTTCTGGCAGGATTGCCTCATGCCTCCACCATAGAGTAGGAGACAGTATAGTATAATGGACTGCCCATGCCTGTCATCCCTGCAGACAGGCCATGAGTCCTCAGGAGGCAGGAACCACATCTCAATGATTTCAGGATTCCCAGAACCCATGGAAGGTAGTCCATAATGGGCATTGAATCAGTTCGTCAACTGTTGTATTGTGAACACTTGACAGCTGAGTGGAGTAAATGAAAAACAGCAAGATCAGACAGCCCAAGGGCATTACTGGGCGAGGCGTGGGGGGGGGGTGTCAGCCGATGTAAGCTCACAGGCACAGGGGCCCAGAGAACCCCTTAGAAACAATTGGTTTTGAATTGTCAGGAACAATATTAGACTTGGAGATCTATAATGCCATTAAAAGAAAAACCAAGGAAACTGAACTAAAATGTGGTGTGTTATTCCATTCTCCAAATGGATTTTTCTTTATATTTTCCTGACTCCTAATACAATCAAATAGCTTCAGCCTGACAGCCATCTTACTTAAATGAAAACATGATTTAGTGAAATGATATTTTATGAGTTGTAAACCAAGCAAATATTTGATATAAAATAGAGAGGGGGAAGAGGAGCAGAAGGGTAGGGAAGGCGAGGAAAGGCAAAAGAAGGCTGCTTCTGGGGCGCACACAGGCCCTGTTTGTGGCTGTCATGCCTCCAAGCAGGGTTAACTGGTGCAAGGGATGGGTGAGGGGAACGAGGCCGAGCAGGTAGGAAGAAAGAGACAGGAAAAGACACAGAAGGCCGTGCAATGAAAGCAGTAAGCTTCGTGTAACAGATAGGCCAGCGGGCCCCCGCAGAGCTCTGTGAGCAGACGCCAGTGCCCAGCACAGAGGGCTTGGCCTGACCGGGCCGTTCTCTCCCTGCAGCCCAAGTCTGCAGAGGGGCTGCATCCCCCGGGCTAGTGCCACCAGGACTTAAAAGGATCTAGGCCCATCAAAGTGGAATCTTGTCCCTCCAAGATCAGGAGTAATCTCAAAGCAGCCAGGTCTGAAGCCAGGGCCCTAACTTCCAGAGGACTCGTGGGGCTCGATACATAAAGACCTCGGCCCAACACGAAATTCCACTGAGATGCTACCTGTCCTTTCACCAAAGCCCATTCATACAAGTTTTGAAATCAGTGAATAACCAGGAAGTTGCTCTAAACGTGCCTCCCTTAGATGGAGACGCAGGGGAAGTCGCCTCAACAAAACAAGCACCTTGGTGGTAGCGAGGAGTGGCGGTCTCACAGGAGGACTCCCTGCAACCTTCAAAGGCTACTTAGTACACGTCCAGCTGAGGACCAAACCCTTCTTGAGGAAGCTCGTCCCTAGCTTCTAGAGGTCACCCTTCCAAACCAGAAGGAGGCAATAGGCCTAAGTCATCCCTTTGTGGGTCTTCCTCATTTAGGAAGCACATAATAACCCTGCAAATGTTTCAGAGACGTGTGGACATTGCGCGAGGAGCGAGCCACGAGGTAAAGGCGCCCCGTGCGAACTCCCAGCAAGTCCCTGCCGCCGGCACAGGCGAGCAGGACAGGCTCTCGGCCGACTTTGATAATTATGGGTGTTCCATTTCCTCTAAACTGTTGTTGTGATGCCTTTAAAGGAGGAATTCTACAACCCGCCTGAATCTTCTTAGTTCCACAAAGTCTCCGAGTTGACAACTAGTAATTAATTAACAACGAACAGTGTCTTGCTGCCCATCACAGGGACTGGCACGCTCATCTCTGAAAAGTGGCTTCACAATTCCCACAGCTTTCAGCCCAGCGCCCCATGTGACAGGGCACATCCCTTCTGGGGACAATCCGGCAAAGGGGGAGGGGAACACCAGCGACAGCTTTCTGGAGCTGGGCCATGGAAGCCACCTGCCAGCAGGGCAGAAGTTCATGGTCCAGAAGGTCAGTACCCAGCTCTTTTCATTCGTTGATTCCATTGTCCTGCTCCCCTCACCGACTCAGCCCCATTCTGCCCAAATTTACCATGCCTATGGCGAGGAGCGAGCCACGAGGTAAAGGCGCCCCGCGCGAACTCCCAGCAAGTCCCTGCCGCCGGCACAGGCGAGGCAGGACAGGCTCTCGGCCGACTTTGATAATTATGGGTGTTCCATTTCCTCTAAACAATGTTGTTGTGATGCCTTTAAAGGAGGAATTCTACAACCTGCCTGAATCTTCTTAGTTCCTCCCCTCACCGACTCAGCCCCATTCTGCCCCATTCTGCCCAAATTTACCGAGCATTTTACATGGGCATGGCCCCTCAAAGGGGCCTAGCCACCAAGCTGGGCTGTGGCCAGTGAAAGCACAGAAAAAGAGGCTTGTTGACTGTCACCGAGCTGTGCAGCCCTCGTCCTGGCAGGGGTTTTTCTGTTCTCTCCTTTCAAGACACGACCCGCCTCATTTGAAGATCGGCGGACTTAAACATACACACACATGCGGACAGACCTTCCAGATGGCCCCGACCCAGAGTCCCCTACCCACCTGGCATGGACCTTGGAGTTTTTATGACGGGAGGACGGGCAGCTGGGGCCATTTGTTCACGTCACTTGGGGGAATCAGTCCAACCACGGCTATAGCACAATCGGGGGGAGCAGTAGAATGAAGACGTAAGAGGCAGCTGCCTGGGTGCCAGGGGCCCTGCTTTCTAGCCTGGCCCTGCCACGGGCTTGCTGTGCGACCTTAAGCAGCTCCCCTCCCCTCTTTGGGGAAACTAAGATGTCTGTCTGGCAAGAGAGGGCATTGGACTGAAGGGTGTTTGTTCGTCCCTGCATTCCCAGCCCCCGGAACAGTACCTAGCCACGCATGAGATACCTGGAAATGCTTATTGCCTGAACGATCTGCTATGGGTCCTTCCACCGCTGACATTCCAGAACTCTGAAATCATCCCCCTCGCTACTATGAATCTGCCTTCACAGCTAGGCCATCTAATGACAGGATCTTCACGTGAAAGGAAGTGTTTTTTTTTTTTTTTAAATCAGGTGACAACCATTTGAGTTTCTCTTTCACTGTTTAAATCATCCCGCAGCTCTCAGTTGCTTCCTGCAGTCACCCAGGAGACAGAAGCTTGCGCCAGCCGTTTGCCTTCACGGCCTTGTACGGTTAAGGGCTGTAACATAAGGAAAACATTAGAGATAAAAACCCGAGTCCCATAATCCCCAGCCCGGACAACACATCACACAGCCTCACAGCCAATTCATACAAGGAAAGAAGGGAGCAGACAGAAGAATATTAACACTGTCAATCTGAAAATGTGAGTTTAAAATTAGTAAAGGGAGGGGCGCCTGGGTGGCACAGCGGTTAAGCGTCTGCCTTCGGCTCAGGGCGTGATCGCAGCGTTATGGGATCGAGCCCCACATCAGGCTCCTCTGCTATGAGCCTGCTTCTTCCTCTCCCACTCCCCCTGCTTGTGTTCCCTCTCTCGCTGGCTGTCTCTATCTCTGTCAAATAAATAAATAAAATCTTTAAAAAAAAATAAAAATAAAAAAAATAAAATTAGTAAAGGGAAAAATATGTCAATCATGACTCAGGAGGCATCCCAGATTGCTTTGCACGTTCACTTCTCAGACAACCAACAAACCACTCAAAATTCTTCATACCCGAAACGGGTACTGGCGAAACACAGGCCTAAGCGCATCAGGCTTGAAGGAACCAAAAAACAAACACACACACACACACCAAAATACAAAACAAAACAAAAACACCAAAACTCACAATGAAGAGAGAGGGAGAGTCTGAAAGGAGAAATTTAAATCCTACAATTGCCTTTCTCGATGACCAGAAAACCCTGGACTGATTGGAGAGTGTGGCCAAAACAAAAAGTAAAGAAGACCCGTGGTGCAATCCGCTGCTGAAGGAGGAGGCCATGGAGGGTAACGTAGGAAGGGGAGCAAGGCCCCCCAGATGCCACCCCTGGAGCACAAGGGGAGAGAGAAAGGAGTGTGCTCTTGAAGCCCATAGGCTCACCCTCCTCAGTGGTCGCGCCGGAGGGGGCCCCAGGGAGAGGAAACAGCGCTGACCACAAGCACCGGCTCTCCAAAGGCCCCCGGAGCTGCTGACCGCCCCCGAGGCACGCTTACGCATTTCTTACGTGAGGCACAGGGCAAACATATGGAAGGGAAACAAGCTGCAGACTCCCCATCTCAGCTCTACCACAGACTGTGTGTTCTTCCTTGGGCAAAGCCCGCTCCTTTCTGGCTTTGGTGTCTCCGTGGAGGGCCTACGGCAGGTGATCTCACAGGGACCTTCCAGACTGGTCATGACACGGCTAAAGCAATGTCGGGGGCTGTGGGAACACAAGAAAGACCCCTATCCTTGCCTGAGCCAGGTAAAACTGGAGATACACGCTCCAAGCAGAGGACCCAGCAAGCGCTCAACACAGTTGCCCTGCAATTGCTGTGGGCATGACCAGAAGCTTCTAAATCCAGTCCTGGCCTTAGAGACACTCAATTAGCCTTGAGCAAAGTGCTCATTACCCAAGTGACCCAAAGACACCCCTGCTTCCCCTGACACTGATGTCCTGGCTGATGTAGGCCCACTCTGTCATCCCTGACAGCCTGTCAGCATCTCATAATTAGGAAAAAGCCGCTTCTGCAATCATCAAAAAGATCCATTTCACAGAGATAGCTTGTGCATGTGAGATGGTATTTCCAACAAAAAGCTTTCAAATACCCAAATCCAGGCACTCCAGCAAGTCACATCTTGGCAGTCTGGTCCTAGATAACTTAACATCCTAAACTCGCCTTCTTCTTGCTCTAGACAAGAAATTGCCCTTCTATTTTTAGGACCAGGACAGTTCAAACCTTTAAAGTTAACTTGTCGGGGTGCCTGGGTGGCACAGTGGTTAAGCGTCTGCCTTCGGCTCAGGGCGTGATCCCGGCATTGTGGGATCGAGCCCCACATCAGGCTCCTCGGCTATGAGCCTGCTTCTTCCTCTCCCACTCCCCCTGCTTGTGTTCCCTCTCTCGCTGGCTGTCTCTCTCTGTCGAATAAATAAAATAAAATTTTTAAAAAAATAAAAAATAAAAAAATAAAGTTAACTTGTCAATTGGGTGGAAAATAGTGTTTGCAATGGGAAAAAAATCTTAACTGAGACAATAGAATGATGTTACTTCTGAGACATAAAGAGTCCTCGTAACTAACATATATGTAAATACACGTACACATTCTGACATTGAAAAATTTTCAAGGGGGAATGAAGCATGAGAGACTATGGACTCTGGGAAACAAACTGAGGGCTTCAGAGGGGAGGCGGGTGGAATGGGATAGGCTGGTGATGGGGAGTAAGGAGGGCATGTATTGCATGGTGCACTGGGTGTTATAAGCAAATAATGAATCATCGAGCTTTACATCAAAAACCAGGGACGTACTGTATGGTGACTAACATAATATAAGAAAAAATATTATTATAATAAAAATAAATAAATAAATAATAAAAGTGTGATTGGATTAGGAATAAATAAATAAATAATAAAAGCGTGGTTGAATTAGGAAAAAAGAAAAATTTTCAAATCAACTACAAAACTGATAAATAAAGATATTGTAGAGCAGAGTGTCTGAATCACAACTTAATAAGAAATACAGAGTGAAAGGCAAATATTTAATCAAAGCAAGCATGGTCACTCGAATCATGACCAGCCCCGAGCCTGCTCATTTAGGATTCGCAGCGAATTTAGAGACCATTGCAACCTACAGAGTGAGTGTTAAAAGCTCTGAAATGGGCATTGGGTGTTGACACAAAACCATCAAAAGAGCCAAAGATACTGCCCACCTGACTTTCATTTTCATTCTGTACAGCTTGCACAGATGAACGACTGAGGGCTTTCTACCGCTAATCAAAGGAAACTTTCTTTTCCAGCAAGGTCTTGAGTCGCATGACTTAATCTGCCAAATGTAAATGACACGGGTCAAACTAAGCTCTCAATCCCTCACGCGCTAGTTGGAGAGAAGAGGAGGAAGTAAAGCAAAGGGAACACCAGTACTTCCCCCATCGGACTGCACATCACTTCCTCCTGCAGCGACAGGAAGGCAAACCATGGAAGCGCTTCCTTTGTTTCTCCTCCATGTCCCTGCTCACTGTAAACGGACGAGGCTTATGATCTGTGGGCCAAAGGCACATGGAATAGAGGCTGCTTTGGTGGGAGAAGATGAAGGAGGTTTCCTTTGGTGTTCCCATGTTTGATGATAAGTTCATTAGCAGAATTGCTAGTACATAAGTCATAAGTACTCTGTGGAAATCTGGAAAACACAGAGAAGTGTAAAAAGACAATTGAGTTTCCGTCCTGAAATGACCAGTGTTACCACTGATATATTTCCATCTGCCTGTTTGGTTATAAGTAAGTGCTTATGTTTTACATGGTGATATTTGGACCATAGCTACAGTTTCACGTCCCACCTTTCCCATATATGATTATGAGCATCTTTAGATGTTACGCCCGTCATTCCGAGCACCACATGAAGTGGATGTGCTGGAGATGGAAAGTACAGGCATCATAGGCAGTTAGAAGCCCAGGCTGTGGGATCAGATGGAGCTGGGTTCAAATTGCAGCTTGACTGCTCACTGGCTCCATGCTTTTGCACAAGTGACTCAGCCTCTGAGCCTCAGGCTCCTCCCCTATGAACCGGGAACAACAATAGCACTGTCCCCATCACCAGGGGTGTTCTGAGGCTGATGAGATCATTCCACAAGGCACGGACCACGGTGCCAGCGGTAACTCTTTAGTATGTGTTCGCTGATGTCATTTTTACTCCCATTTTTAAATTATCCAATTTTTTATTGTGAGCCTCTGCATAGCTTCCAAATTTCCCATTTGGACAACTCTGCAATGTGCATGTAA
The DNA here is from genome assembly GCF_002007445.2 of Ailuropoda melanoleuca. NCBI lineage: Eukaryota > Metazoa > Chordata > Mammalia > Carnivora > Ursidae > Ailuropoda > Ailuropoda melanoleuca. Next base: position 107,971,421 of record NC_048238.1, read on the forward strand.
AGTTTGAATTCTTTTCCTTAGAATATATTTTCGAAAAGTGAAATTCCTGGATATCTGTTGTTGTTGATATGTGTTGCCAAATTTGTTGGCCAGATGATTTTTGCCCTACCGTGAATCAGCGTGGAGATATTATCAAGAGCAGCAGAACAGAGACCAAGGGACCCTTGAAATCCTTAATGATCTTAGCACCAAGAGGGCCCCTGAGGAGCACCAAGGGCAATCCTGCTCGGATTATTAATGGGAGACTGCCACCCATATCAATGACCTCTGCCTCATTTGAGCTGGGATCTCATAGACCACCGGGCAAAGTGCATATGAAGCAGCATGTAGTGAGGCACTATTGAAAGCCTGCATCAGTCCATGCCCAAAGGCTACTAAGCATTTGGTACCATGGGCTCTAGCCTCTCCATGAAAGTCAAGGGCATATCTTCATACCCTCTTGTCACATCTCTCTCCAGCAGGAACATTTCTGGGTGTAGTAGTGGTGTATAACCCATGCTGTTCCTTTATCTGAAGTACTTCCCCCAACTTTTGGAATAGTTACCTCCTTTGTGTACCTTATTCTCAGCTTCACTGCCATCTCTTCCAAGAGGCAAGAGCACCCAGCTTTGAGTAGCTGCTTCACAGCTCTCTACAGCTGTGCAAATTCACTTCATTCCAAGAACTCATCATGGCCTGTAATCATGTCTTTGTTCACTTATTTATAGTGGACCCCCCCCAGCTAGACTGTCTACTCCTTGAGGGTTAGGACCGTGGCTCAGTCTTGCTTGGTTGTATCCTTAGCCCCCAGTTAGCAAAGGATCTGGTACAGAACAGACACTCCTGAACCCCATTGACTGTTTGATGCTCAGCACCTCCTTGGGCACAGTGGCAGCTGGGCCTTGAGCTGGGCCTTGGGAGCACAGGAACAAAGGAGCACACACTGTCCCTTTAAGTGGTTCCCATGGCTGTCTCTCGGCACAGCCATCTCAGCAAGAGCTAGGAAGCCCTTATAAGCGAGCGACGTTCTCTAACGCTAGGGAGGCAGCCAGGAGTCAGAGCTTGCTGATGGACATCCACCCATGGGAAGGTTTACTCCACCACCCCCAGGATGTGCACTCATGCTTGGCACCTGTGGGATTTTGTCTGCTTTATAAAGTCCTCAAAATCCATTCCTTGGGCTGCCTTTACCACCTCCCGTGAGCCAAGGGCTAAAAGGGCTAGTGCAGCAGAATAAGAGTAAGGAAAGATGGGGTGGGACAGAGGGCAAGAGCTTGAAATCCGGGCTCTAGTCTCAGTTGTGTCCCTTGTGATACTGGGTGGGCCACCTCGTCCCTGATCTTGGCTTCTGTCCCAAGTAGTAGTAGATAGTAGACTCTCACCTGCCTCTTGGGAGACTTCAATGGTCATGTGAACAAAACGTAAGAGTGCAGCAGGAAGGCCGAGGAGTTACTCTGTAAGCTAGGGAGAGAAGTAGGCCAGCTCAGCGGCCACATGGGACCTCTGGAGGATGTTAATGGCGGAGACAGAGCGCCAAACCTCCTGTGCCGACGCGCGCGCTGACCCTGGCCAAGGCATTCTCCTCGGACCTCTTGAAATAGCCCCCGGGTTGGACTTCCTCCTGAATGTGTACTCAGTAGCCCTAAGAAGAAGCCACTTGTTTTCTTCAAGGCACATTTTCTAATCAAATAAGCAGTGTCTCCACAGTGGCCAGAAGAGATCTTTAATTGATGAACGCAAAAGCTCAGACAAACCACAAATGCCCTATTCACCATGTCAGTCCTACAGAGGAAGTTGTGGTTGCATCATTTTCCCCTGCCACATACAGCTGCAACATTGGCTTATATTACTAATGACATGCAGTATGTGTGTCTCGGGTTATAACAGATGGTGTTTGCAATGCATGCAGAAGCTTCAGATAGCCAAATGACGCAGCCGTGGAGATTTTCCAAAAGGAAGACAAAAACAACAACAAAAACACTCTCACCAGTGAATATCTGAGGAGTGTTTATATTACTTTCTACTGTGGCGAAATAGAGAACATCCGATTCCTGTGAGAGCTCTACTGACTGGGAGAAGCCAGCCAAACATGAAGAGGCAGATGCCACTGAAAGGCTGTACCTGAAGGGCATGCTCTCACCCTTTCTAGAAAAGCTACTACTTTAAAGAGGTGGAAGAACAGAACTTAGGCCTCTTCATCTTGCCAATAGATCTGGAATTCCCTCTACTTGCCAAGGTTGCCAGATGCATGAGTGGACTGCTCTCATTGGTAGAAAATGCCATTCTAATAGAATACCCAAGATTTCTTTCCTACAACTCATAAAACCAGCATTCCCAGCAGGGATACCTGAGGCCAAGACATGGGAAGACACTCAACCAAAGTCGCACAGTTAAATTATGACTTGCCCTAACCCTCTAAACTGCTGTACACCCCCAGACTCCTCACACACTTAAAGGCAAGCAGCAAGCACCTGCTAGGGTTTTTACCAATTCCCCAAAACCTGCCCCAACTAATTCCTGACCTGCTCTTGCTCTAATATCCTTGTGACTCCTGCCTACCTCTGGACCTTCAAACTGGGGCTTGGATATTGTCACTAGCTCTCTGTAAAGAACTTAGACTTGCCTCCTCACCCTGGCCCATACCTTTGGTTCCACTGCCACCAACCCCCAATCCCAGCAATCTTACCTGAGTCATGGCCCAGCCAATCTAAACCATGGCTGAACCATGCCTAAACAGACAGAGGCAAAACCAAGACCAAAGTCTTGGTCTCCTGAGTCTAAGACCAATGAACTTCCCACTATGTGATACTCCTGCCCCTGCATTGCTATTAATTTCACCTCCACAGCAGCCAGTAAACCTAGTTCCTCCCCTTTATCATATGAAGATGGTCTTCATGTCCCCATACCACCCAACCCTACCTGAGCCTCTTCTCTTCCACATGAATTGTCCTTAGCTTCTTTTATTTATTTTTAAAAGATTTTATTTATTTATTTATTTATTTATTTGAGAGAGAGGGAGAGAAAACAAGCAGGGGTAAGGCAGAGGGAGAAGGAGAAGCAGACTCCCCACTGAGCAGGGAGCCCAACACGGGCCTTGATCCCAGGACCCTGAGATCATGACCTGAGCCAAAGGCAGACACTTAACTGACTGAGCCACCCAGGTGTCCCCGTTCCTAGCTTGTTCAAGTTGACTTCATAATTCATGGTTTTCAGATCTTCAGAGGGCTTATAAACTCAATCATCATCCTCTTAAAAAGAGAAATAGAGAATACTTTGGATCCATCATAGCCATTTAGGCTGTCTGCTTGTATCAACATAGGTCTGATCACAGCCACATTGTCATCAGCTGCACGTCGCATTATGCCAAGTTGTGGTCAACTAAAACCCCAGGATTATGTTCAAAACCAGAATCCTTCCTTAGGGATGTTCAAATACTGACAAGAAAACAAAGACGTTTTCTCTTTCTGTTGGGGTCTCCATGCTGGGATTTTTGTAAACCCAAAGATGCCAGAAACCATGTTCTACACCAAGTAAAGAAAGAAAGCTCCTCTGCAGTAGGAGAGTTTGGAGCCAGTAAGAAATGAGCAGAAATCATGCGTGTGTGCGTGTGTGTGTATGTGTGTGTGCGTGTGTGTGTGTGTCTGTGCGTGCACGCGAGGGAGGGAGGGAGAGAGAGCAAAGGAGGGAGGGAGAGTGTACACTAGCACACACTAGCATGTGAGCACATATTCACTGGTCCTATCAAGTCCCAATTTCCAACCTTGAAGTTTCCTGAGCTGCCTTGGTTCCTGCAGCTCTTCCACTAATTCTGGGAGCGACCCCAGTATCCTGCCAGTAAGTCCTCTTGCATGTTTAAGCTAGGAAGGATGCTTTCTGTCACTTATAACCAAAGGAAACTTGACTCCAAGTTTCCTGAGATCCTCACATGGCATTTTCCCTCTCTTCCTTCACATTGCTGCCTTATAGCCACCTCTCCTTGCTGAAGGAGATGGAAGACTGGTATCTGGACAATTGGAGGGGTAGAGAGAAGAGCAAGTGTGATAATGTTAGAGACCAAGTCTTCTACTTACCATTTTGCTCAGTGACAGCCCAAGCCTTCTCTGGGCTCTTCCAAAGATCCCTCCCATCCCAAGAAGCTCAGATGAGAGTGCACAGTAATTCATTACCTTGCTTCTTCCAAAGATCTCCACTCCAGATGGCAAGCTCTGCAGAAGGTGGGTTCCTGGGGTGAAAAAGAAGTGCTTGGGAAAGTTACAGGTCTGTGACACAGTCTGAATTTGTCCTGCTCCCAGGCCCTGCATAATGCCAGACCACCCATTGAAAGTGTTAAAGGGAACACCATCTGTGTTCTGCTGGAGAGAATCTAAGAAACCTTGAGCTGGAGGTGACACAAAATAAATGTTTGGGTTTGTAATGATTGGCAGCAAGATCATCAAGTTGGCAGCCAACAAGTCACACAGGAACAACTTCTAAGCCAGCTGTTAAGATGGGCAGCATTGTCTGAGAAGATGGTCAGTGTGATGGCACGTGGACAGCAATGTTCCTGGCATAACTGTCCCCAAGGTGGCTAAGATGTGGTCTGGCGTGTTCCATTACAATCAGAGCAACTGTGGCTGGCTAACAGTGTTACGATTGTAAACTCACTCAGAGGGGATTATGGGCTCCTACTAATACAGTAATGTTAGAGTGAGTTCTGCTCGATTACATACTTGGCCTCGAGCCTTCTATTCAAGACATTACGACAGCATCTCTCACAAACTCATCTACCAGGAAATCTGGGTTTTCCTCCTACACTAGTCCTAGAAAACCACCAAAGAAAGATTTTATTTGCTCACTGAGTTTGCACTTTCTTGCTTTATTTCAGGAAATGATGATGTTCTGGAAGCACAAAAGGATGAGGCACAGGAACATAATGTCACCCATTTAACCCAGGAAAACACAGTTCTTACATATTTATAAATCCTTTCTGTACAATGATTGATTACTAATCTTTTGGAGGAAATGCTAACAGCCCAGATGGCCATAATCTGAAGGAAGAGAGCTAGTAAATGACTTCAGATTAAGCTGAATAATAATGATGAAGAGGGACATACAGACCTACTGGAGTATACACCTAGATGGGAAGAAAGAATCAATTTTTCTGTGGATTTTAACAACTACTTTCCCACTAAGGAGCCTTTGATGAAGCAGCTTCCTCACTTAGTTACAAATCATCTTAGAGCCTGTACTTGGCCCCTTTGAGCTATTTAAGAAAGCATAGAAAATAAACAGGTGGTGCTTATTAAATTAACATTGATCTACAAAGTGAAGTGCTTCATGACTCCTTCAGAAATGGTGTCATGAAAAAAGTGTGAGGCAGTCATAAAGAGGGCCTGGCGTTTTCTTTCATATCATTGGTGCCACATCACCAAAGCTACTTGAAAATTGGACTTCACACTGCTTCAGCCAGTAAGTTGGAGGCATAGATTCACACTGAGGTCTTCAGATACTAAATTTTATTGTCTGCTAGACACCCAAAATACAAGTCATGGATCTCTGCCTTCAAGGCAAGATAACTACCTTTTACAAATGTGCAATCACTCTACAGACAGACAGCAGCCAGGTACATGAAAAAGTATGTCAGGAGACTGTGAGTCCTTGCCAAATAAGTAACACAGACAAAGTAAACATCGGGCTCCCTTTTTCCAGGACTAGCTTGACATTAAATACCCTACTGGATAGTATCCTCACAAAGCCCTCAAATGTCCTTCCGGCCCTTCAAATGCCAATATTTCAACAAATAGTGACAGAATTGAGTCAGTAATCATAGCAATACCAACTTTAACAACTCACAGAGATCAGACCTCAGATCACGTGTCCTTGGTCCTGCACTGATGTTAATAGCACAGTGCTGCAGATTTGAGAGAGACATTGCTGTGCGTTGGTGTTTCAGCTAGGGGTCTTTGACTGTAAGCAACTAAAAAAGATTCTGGGTAACTTAGCAAAAATGTACTGGAAGCCTATAGAAAAGCTCAAGAGGTCATAAGAAAACTAAAGAACCAACTTGCATTCCCACCAACAGTGTAAGAGGGATCCCCTTTCTCCACATCCTATCCAACATTTGTTGTTTCTTGCCTTGTCGATTTTTGCTATTCTAACTGGCGTAAGATGGTATCTCGATGCGGTTTTGATTTGAATTTCCCTGATGGCTAATGATTTTGAACATTTTTTCATGTGTCTGTTAGCCATTTGTATGTCTTCATTAGAAAAGTGTCTGTTCATCTCTTCTGCAGCCACTTTGGAAAACAGTGTGGAGGTCCCTTAACTAGTTAAAAATAGAGCTACCCTATGATCCAGCAATTGCACTACTGGGTATTTACCCCAAATATACAGACGTAGTGAAGAGAAGGGCCATGCACCCCAATGTTCATAGCGGCATTGTCCACAATAGCTAAATCATGGAAGGAGCCGAGATGCCCTTCAACAGACGACTGGATTAAGAAGATGTGGTCCATATATACAATGGAATATTACTCAGCTATCAGAAAGAACGATTAGCCAACATTTGCAGCAACATGGACGGGACTGGAGGAGATTATGCTAAGTGAAATAAGTCAAGCAGAGAAAGACAATTATCATATGGTTTCACTCATTTATGGAACATAAGAAGTAGCAGGAAGATTGGTAGGAGAAGGAAGGGAAGAATGAAGGGGGGGTAAACAGAAGGGGGAATGAAGCATGAGAGACTATGGACTCTGGGAAACAAACTGAGGGCTTCAGAGGGGAGGGGGGTGGGAGAATGGGATAGGCTGGTGATGGGTATTAAGGAGGGCACGTATTGCACGGAGCACTGGGTGTTATACGCAAATAATGAATCATGGAACACTACATCAAAAACTAAAGATATACTGTATGGTGACTAACATAACATAGTAAAAATTATTATAAAAAAAAAGAAAACTAAAGAACCAAGCTTGAAAGAGCCAAGAACCAGGGTGCTCCAGAGGGTCTGGAACCACTCAGCAGCTTCACCCAAGCATATACCACCACTGGAATCCATTCGTTCATCCGGAACATATTTACAAGTACTTACCATGTACCAGGCTCAGTTGTACATGCTAGGGATGCAGCAGTAAACAAAACAGACAACACCCCCATTCTCACGGGGCTTTCATGCCAGCAGAGGGAGATAGATAATGATGATGATGATGATCACAGTGGTGGTGGTAATAGCTCCAATTTTTGAGCATCTACTCTGTGACTAGCACTGTGCCAAGTGTTTTACATATTCATACATTTATTTGATGAGTGTTTATTGAGCCCTAGTATGTCAAGAACTGTCCTAAGTACTGGAAATACAGCCATGAACAAAACGAATTAAGAATCCCTGCCCTTATGCAGCTGACATTATAGTGAAACAAATGAATTTAAACCCCCCAAAAATCAAAGTCCTAGGGAACAGCATATAATTCGCTATGCTTAGGTCATACATATGCCCCCAGCTTCACCAGGTGTCCAGATTTAATTGTCCAACCAAGACTGAACACAGTGGGAGAAGAGTCCCTAAGAAGAAATCAGGGAACTATGAGGAAGGGAAATGGATGCTAGGCAGTAGGGGAAAAATCCATTCGTGGGGCAATGGAGACTTCACCTGAGCCTTATTGGTGTGTCAGGATCCTTAGTAAAAATGTACCAGAAACTAGATTGTATATAAACAGAAATAAAAATGATATTTTGGACTGCTTGAGCTTGAATATGGCCCCATGACTTACAAGGTTAGCTATAGGATCTTGGGCAAATTACTAAACTTCTCTATGCCTCAGTGTCCTCTTCTATGAAATGGGAGATGTTATTAATATCTATTAGTCATAATGTCATGAGGAGCAAATGAGTTAATATTTGTAAAGTGCTTATAACAGCACCTGAAATATAGTAAGTACTCTGTTGAGTAAATAAAATAGAAGCATATTGAATCAATGCAAAGACATTCATTCATAATATATTATGTGAAAAAATAGGTTCCTTAATAGATGCCCAACATAATCCCAATTTTTATTTTAAATAGTAACAGTTATGATAGAAGGATGTATCGCATAAGAAATATACATGTCAAGTGGCTTGCAGCAATTATCTCCAGCTGGGGGTGGGATATATGGATAATTTGTATTTTCTCCTTTTTTCACTTTTCTGTATTTTTTGAATTTCTAGTGTTAATATTGATTGCTACTGTAATTTTTAAGTTATTAGAAACACACCTATATCCAAACACATACAAACATCTAACTATCAGTAAAAGGAATGTGTTGGTGGATGGGGAGGTGACCAATTGCCACATGTTTAAACTGCTTAATGCCTTAATGTTACTTAGTAAGACAAAACAAAAGGAAAGAAGAGTCAGAGGAAAATTCCTGGCTCTAAAATAATTATACTTAAGATTCTGTAGTGCTTGCTGAGAGGCTGATATTACATTGGAAGAGAAGCAATCAACAAAAAGGACCACATCTGAGTACTGGGGCTCCACAATCCCTGGAGCTACTCAAGACAAAGTTGAAAGGAGTTTCTGGCAACCTGTGAGACAATATCAAGTGATCTAACACGCACATAATTGGAGTCACAGAAACAGAAAGGAGGAACAAGAGAGAGATATATGAATATACAGAAGAGTGATAACAAACTTCTCACCAGAAGCTATGCAAACCAGAAAACAATTGAACAACAACTCTAAAGTGCTAAAGAAACTGTCAACTTAGAATTTTATACTCAGGGAAAAGAGCTTTCAGAAATAAAAGTAAAATAAAGAATTTTCCAGACAAACAAAATCTGACCTGACTCCTTGCCAGCAGACCCACACTATAAGAAATGTTAAAGGAATTCTTCAAGCAGGAGGAAGATGATACCAGATGAAAACATGGACCTCTGCACAGAAATCAAGGGAATTGGAAAGGTTAAACATGTAGGTAAATATTTAAGTGATTTCTTCACATTCTTTTAAATTTCTTTAAAAGCTGAGTGACTATTTGAAGCAGCAATAATTATGCATTGTGGTGCTAATAACATATGTAGAAGGAAAATGATACCATGAAGGATAGGAAGGAAAATGGAAGAACATGTTGTGAGGTTTCCAGTGTATTAAGGGGTGTAATATCATTTGAAGACAGGCTATGATAAGATAAAGATGTATATTGCAAATATTAGGCAACTACTGAAAAGACAAAACAAAGAAGTAGAGCTAATAAGCCATGAGAGGAGATTAAATGGAATGCTAATAAAATAATAATAAGAACAAAGTCAGGAAAGGAAGAAAAAATGCACAAACATATGGAGAAAACAGAAAGAAAATAAATCCAGACAAATAGGTAATTATATAAATGTAAATTTATACAGGCAGCCCACTTTAAATATGAAGACACAAATAGGTTAAAAGTAAAAGGATGGAAAAACATGTACCCTGAAAGCAATAATCATAAGAAAGCTGATTAGCTATGTTAACATCAGACAATGAAGACTTCAGAACAAGGAATATTACCCAGGCTAGTGTGGGACATTTACGTTTTATAATTATAGAGGGGTCAATTCATCAAAAAGACATAATAATTCTAGATATGTATGAAATCAATAACAGAGCGTCAAAATACATGAAGCAACAACTTACAGAAACAAAATGAAAAATGGGCAAATCCACGATTACATTGGGAGGCTTCGATATTCTGCCTTCAGTAATTGATACAAGTATACTAAAAAAATCAGTAAGGATATAAAGAATAGAACAACACTATTAACCAATTTTACCTACATGAATGTTTACAAAACATTCCATCCACTAACAGCACAAAGGACATTCTTTTCGAATTCACATTGGACATTTCACCAAGTTGGGTCATAAAACATGTTTCAGTATATTTAAAATAATTGAAATCATACAGAGACTCTTCTATGGCCAGAGTGGAATTGAATTAGAAATAAATAATGAAACTATCTGGAAAAGCTCCAAATATTTAGAAGTTAAACAACACAAACTACTAAATGTTACTTTTGCTTCCAGTCAAGACAAAGTATCATGGAAGGTATTTACCCTCCCACTTGAAACAGCTAAAAGAAAACAAAACAAAACAAAAACCAAAACTAGACAACATACACAAAACATGTCACTCAAGACATTGGACATCAGGCAATAAAAAAGAGTTATCCCTGAAATATGGAAAATGAATGAGGTGAGCTTTCATATTGCCCCAGATTACTAGTTAAAGAAAGTTTCCAAGGTTCAACTCAGGGAGGGGCAACCTAGGCAGTCTTCCTGAATTAAGTATACAGGGTGGGAGCCTGAAGAAAAGGAGATGACTAGAGCTCACATGACAGATTTCCAGAGAGGGAAGAGCTGCAGAGAGAGAGAAAGAGAGAAGTCCAGAGATCTTTGGGTGTCTCCCTCAAATATTCCAAATATTCGGGAAACTACTAATCAGTACCAGTGAGGAAACTACCCACAACCAGGAAAGTAATCACCAAAGAGGATTATAGGAAGCGGTGCCCAGAGATCACACACAGGCAGGAATAGTATCTGTTGTCCAGTTAGTGTGAGAAATCTCATCATTCAGGGAGGATCAGTTAGAGCCGTGATTCCCAATGGAAGGCAATTCTGTCCCCAAGAGAACATTTGGCAAAATCCGGAGACGTTTTTAGTTGCCCCAGTTGGGGGCACGCTAGAAGTATCTAGTATGTAAGTGTCAGGGATACTGTTAAACATCCTACAATGCACAGGACAGCCCCTCACTACAAGAAATTATCCGTCCCAAAACGTCAGTAGTACAGAGGTTGACGAATCTTAGGTTAAAGTGATAAATAGGATCTTGCCTCAGTGGTAATCAAAAATCAACTCTAGTCTAAACTATGCTTTGCCCCAACTAACAAAACTTTTGCTCATGCAAGACCTGAAAAGATCAAACTATGTCCATGTAACTGCATCCCGGGACAAAGCTCAAGAATATTTACAGGAATATAAAAATATTCCGTATCTAATAAGGTGAAACTGACAATACTTGACATTCCATAAAAATTTGCCAGATAGGCAAAGAAGAAGAAAAACACAACCTGAAATGAGGATACAGGTCTATTAACATTGACAGAGAAATTAAATAGATGATGAAATTAATAGAAAAAGGGCATTAAAACAATTATTTTAATTGTAGTCCATATGTTCAAGACATTACAGGGAAGACTGGACATGTTATATAGAGAAATGGAACATTTGAAATGATCCAAAACAACTTCTAGAATGTCTAAGATGAAAAATATACCAGATGGGATTAATGACAGATTACACATTGCAGATGAAAAGGCTATGAAGACATAGCAATACATACCATCTAAAACGAAACACAGAGTGAAAACAAACTAAAAGCATAAATAAATAAACAGCATTGGTGAAATAGTAGTCAGAGGGGTTCAGTCAGTTAAGTGTCTGACTCTTGATTTCGGCTTAGGTCATGACCCCAGCATTCTGGGATCGAGCCCCACATCAGACTCCTCTGCTAGGCACCTGCTTCTTCCTCTCCCACTCCCCCTGCTCGTGTTCCCTCTCTCACTGGCTGTCTCTCTCTGTCAAATAAATAAAATCTTTTTTAAAAAAGTAGAAGAAAAGAGAATGATACAGAAAATAAGTGTTGACAAGGATGTGGAGAAATTGGCACTCTTGTGCTATGGTGGTGGTAACGTTCAATGGTGAGGTGTTGTGGAAAACAGTATGGTGGTTCCTCAAAGAATTAAAAATAGAATCACTGTGTGTTCTAGTATTTTGATTTCTGGGTATATATCTGAAGGAATTGCAAGCAGAGACTTGAACAGATATTTGTAGACTTATGCTCATAGCAGCCTTACTCTCACTAGCCAAAAACTGGAAGCAATCCAAGTGGCCAACGACAGATGAATGGATAAGTAAAAGGAAAGAAATTCTGACACATGGTGTAGTGTAGATAAGCCTTGAAGACATTATGTTAAGTGAAATAAGGCAGTCACAAATGGACAAGTACTATATGATTTATCTTAGTTACTAGAGTAGTCAAATTTACAGAGCCAGAAAGGGCAATAGTGGTTTCCAGGGGCTTGGAGAAGTAAAGGAAAGTTGTTTAATAGGAACAGAGTTTCCATTGTGCAAGATAAAAGGAGTTCGGTGGGTGCATGGTGGTGACGGTTGTACAACAGTGTGAATGTACTTAACGCTACTGACCTGGGCAATTATAAATGGTTAAAATGATAAATTGTATGTTATGTATATTTTACCTCAATTAAAAAACAAAAAGAGATGATGTTATAAATAACTTTATGCCAATAAGTATGACAACTTGGATGAGACAGACAAATTCTTAAAAGACAGACTACCAAGCCCCATCCAAGAAGGAGTATGTAACCTGAAAAGTGCTGAACATTATTAAAGAAATTGAATACTTGTTAAAAACCACCCACAAAGAAAACCTCAGGCCCAGCTAGCCTTCAGAGGTGAATTCTAGCAAATATGTTTTGAAAATTCTACTCAAACACTTCCAGAAAATTAAGTGGAGGTGCAACTTCCCAACTCATTCTGTCAAGCCAGTATTAATCTTTTTTTAAAAGATCTTTCTTTCTTTCTCTCTCTCTCTTTCTTTCTTTCTTTCTTTCTTCCTTTCTTTCTTTCTTTTTCTTTTCTTTCTTTCTTTCTTTTAGAGAAGGAGCCAGAGGCCATGCAAGTGTAGGGAGGGGCAGAGGGAGAAGGAGAGAGAGAATCTCAAGCAGACTCCCCGCTAAGCATGGGGCCTGACGTGGGGCTCTATATCACAACCCTGAGATCATGACCTGAGCCAAAATCAAGAGTCGGGCACATAACCGACTGAGCCACCCAGGTGCCCCCAGTATTACTCTTCAACCCAAACCAGAGAAAGATTTTTTTTTTAAGAAAAAAAACTACAGGTGGATAGCCTTCCTGAATATAGCTGTAAAAACTCTAAAAAAGTTATTCAATCAAATCCAAAAGCATGAAAAAAAAGATAGTACATCAGAGCCAAATGGAGTTTACACCAGGAATGCAAAGTAGATTTAACATTCAAAAATTAATGAATGTAATTTACCATTTTAAGAGAATCAAGAAAATTCATGTGACCATCTCAATAGAAAGAGAAAAAGTTCTTTAAAAATTCAACATCCAGGGAAGCCTGGGTGGCTCAGTTGAGATCGAGCTCTGCGGGGAGTCTGCTTGAGATTCTCTCTCCCTCTTCCTTTGCCCTTCCCCCCTCTCAAATAAACAAATAAATCTTTTTTTTAAAGAGTACAGTATGGGAAGGGAGGAAATAGAGTAACTTTATGGTAGGTAATCCTAACAAATATTCTCTCGCCCAGGTCAGCATTAACAGTGATGAGCCCTATTGATAGCCCGTACCTCCCCTGGACAGAATGTAATGAAAAGGCCACTTCATCTGTGATCTTCCTTCCAAAACCCTGTTTAAAAAATCCAACTGGGTAAATTTGCAGATCTAATTGGCTTCATTAAGCAATTCATGACTTGAGCAGCATCCTATCTAGCAAATTAGAGAGATACTCAAAGGAGTTGTACAAAATGGGAGGTTTTCTATAGGAAGGAGGGTGGGGCAAGGAAGTTATTAGCAAAAGAAAGAAAGGATTGTTTCAGGCAAGATCACCTTCCCTTAAAGGGAAGAGCAAGAGATCTTATCATGCAGATTACCTCATTTTCTTTTAGGAGGTGGACAGTGAGGGCTCACTAACAGATTACCACATTGGTGCTGACCAGGAAATTCCTGACTGACCAGCTAGGACTACACTTCTCGGAGAGGTTGAAACTACAATTAGGTTAGATAGTAAGCCCTGGTTTGGTGACTTGGCCTAGCATAAGTGACTCCATCTTGGGACTGTGGTTTTTTTCTTAACCCATAACCTCAGTCTCATCATGAGAAAAACATCAGACAAGTCACAACTGAGGTTCATTCTACAAAATACCTGACTGGTACTCCTCAAAACTGTCAAGATCATAAAGGAAAAGGGAAGTCTCAGAAACTGTCATACCCCAGAGGAGCCCCAGGAGACAAGACAACTAAATGTAATGTGGAATATATCCCGAATGTGATCCTGGAATAGAAAAAGGACATTAAGTAAAAACTAAGAAAATCTGAATGGAGTATAGCCCTTCGTAATAGTAATGTATCAATATTGGTTTGTTAACTGTGACAAAAATACCATACTAACATAAGATTTTATTTATTTATTTATTTTTAAAGAATTTTTATTTATTTATTTGATGGAGACAGAGACAGCCATCGAGAGAGGGAACACAAGCAGGGGGAGTGGGAGAGGAAGAAGCAGGCTCCCATTGGAGGAGCCTGATGTGGGGCTCGATCCCAGAACGCCGGGATCACGCCCTGAGCCGAAGGCAGACGCTTAACGACTGCACCACCCAGGCGCCCCTAACATAAGATTTTAATAATATGGGAAACTAAGTGTGGGATATATGGGAACTCTGTAGTATCTTTGCAAAGCTTCTTTAAAATATAAATTATTCTCTACATTTTTTTTTAAAGAAACCTGATGCCCAATCCCATTCCCTAGAGATTCTGATTTAGTCGGTCAGCCTTGTGGTCTGAACATTGGGAGTTTTAAAAGCTCTCCAGGTGATTCTAAGGTACATGTATATCAACAATGTCTCTTGGCCTGAATTTAATCTATAAAATCGTATTTCTTAGGGCACCTGGGTAGCTCGGTCATTAGGCGTCTGCCTTTGGCTCAGGCCATGATCCCAGGGTCCTGGGATGGAGCCCCATGTCGGGCTCCCTGCTCAGTGGGGAGTCTGCTTCTCCCTCTCCCTCTGCCTGCTGCTCCCCCGCTTGTGCTCTGTGTGTGTGTGTGTGAAGTAAATAAATAAAATCTTTAAAAAATAAAAAAATAAAATCATATTTCTGCAATAGATAGTGTTTCCTTGCTTATAGGATAAACAGGTGGGCCCAGACAAAATATCTTTCCATTTTCTCCCAGATTAAACAGTGCCGTTCAAAAGCACTTTCTGTGATGACGAGAATGTTCTGTACGTACACTCTCCAGTATGGTAGCTACCAGCTAGCGGGCACTTGAAATGCGGCTCGTACAGCTAAAGAAGTGCAATTTTAATTTAATTAAATTTAATTAATTCAAATTTAAAGGGCAACATGTGACTAGGGACTACTGTGTGGAACAGCACTGCTCTGTAGAAACACAATCAAGTTCCTAAGAAAAGATTTCTTAATGTTCTTTTCTGGCTTTGGACTACTTTTTTCTCTCCAGCTCCTTGCTTCCTACAGGTTGGCGTCCTCTATTGCTAGGCAGCATTTTCACTTGAAACAGCAGTGCAGGTGCCACCTACTCCCCCACACCAGCCGCAGAAGGGCTTGGCGTCCTCCCTGCCCCCCACCTGCTGCGCCTGCTGCCTGCTGCGGGAAGCAGCCCTTGTGCTCTCTGAGGAGAGCATTTCCTCCCAGCCCCGACCCCCCTTTCTGGAGTATGTTGGTTCAGTCCAACTCTCATTTTTCTACTGCCATCTCTGGACTTCATTCCAAACTCCTAAAGAAGAAAGGAAAACAGGGTCTCCTGGCAGAAGGCTGCAGATGTTCTGCTCTTTGTCTCCGTTTAAAAAAATAGCTTCTCCCCAACACTCTACCATATCCACGAATTTCCACTCTGGGCACAGCTAATGACTCCATTCAGCATTTGGAAGGCCTGCATTACTGGATTGCGGAGTGGATAGCTCGATGGCAGCATGCAATGACACTAGAGATTGCCGAGACTGGCTGAGGGGTAGGAAGAAATCAGCATTCTGGAAGGGCGGGATGGATGGAGCTTTATCATAGACAACTCCCTGACTGCCAGCTCCCTATCCGGACTCCAGAAAGCAAAAACCAAAACCCGGGTTTTCGACAGACTGCTGCCGAGCTGGGGCCATGCCCCTTGTCGCCCACGATGCTGCAAGTTCAGCTGTCTTTGCTTTTTTTTTTTTTAATAATAATTTTTTAAATTATATTGTTAGTCACCATACAGTACATCCCCAGTTTTTGATGTAAAGTTCCATGATTCATTACTTGCGTATAACACCCAGTACCATGCAATACGTGCCCTCCTTAATACCCATCACCGGCCTATCCCATTCCCCCACCCCCCTCCCCTCTGAAGCCCTCAGTTTGTTTCCCAGAATCCATAGTCTTTGCTTTTTAATAGGCATAGGGTTTTAATGATGCAAAGAGGTGGGGAGAGGATGGAATTTCTGAAAAGTAACGGCTTCAGCAGTCAGATGCTGTCCCAAGCTTATCTCCCAGATCAGGAAGAAATCTAGGTTATCCTGAGCAATTCGCAGAGGGCAAAGAATTGAAATGAGCGTGAGAAGTAGAGATTCTAAATTGTGACGGGCTTGTCAGCAAGACTGCTGGTGATAAATCCCCAGGACTCTGTTCAGAGGCTGTGGTTTCAGGGTTTGTTTGTCTTATTAACACACATAATTTAAATACTATAAAATCATCCATTTTCAATGCACAAGTCAATGATTTTCAGCAACTGTATATTGGTGCACCCATCGGCACTCTCGAGGTTTAGAACATTTCTTCCACCACGAGGGGATCTCTCGGGCTCATTCAGTCACTGTGTATTATCCCCAACCTCCGCCAGACCTCAGGCAACCACTGATCTGCTCTCTGTCTCTGTGGGTTTGCCTGTTCCGGACATTCTGTGTAAATGGAATCAGCAATATGGAGCGTTTGGGGCTTGGCTTCTTTGACTCGGCATGATGTTTTCAAGTTCAGCCATGGCATAGCCGGTATCTGCACTTCGTTCCTTTTGAGGGAGGAACGATACCCAACTGCATGGCTAGACCACACTTTGCTTATCCATTCATCAGCCGATGGACATTCAGGTTGCTTCGTCTACTGTGATTCATGCTGCGACAAATGTTTGTGTGCGAGTTTTCGTTTGGACAAATATTTTCAGTTCTTCTGGGTATATCCTTGGAGTGGACTTGCTGGATCATATGGTAAGTCTAGGTTTAACTTTTTGAGGAACTGCCAAACCGTGTTCCAAAGTGACTGGGCCGTTTTCCATCCCCACCAGCCATGGATGAGGCGTCCAGTTTCTCCACATCCTCACCAGCATGTTATTTCCCAGTTCTAAAACTTAGAGCCATTCTAGCAAGTGTGAAGTGGCCTCTCGTTATGCTTGGATTTACATTTCTCTAATGGCAAGTGCTGTTGAAGAGCTTTTCATGACCTACTATCCATTCATAAATGTTCTGTGTTGAAATTTTTAATGGAATCAATTGTGTTATCTTTTTGTTATTGAAATGTAAGAGTTTTATTTATATTGTGGATCCAAGTTCCTTATCAGGCCTATTTGCAATTACTGTCTCCAGTTCTGTAGGTTATCTTGTTACTTTCTTAATAACGCTTTTGGGAGAGCCTAAGTGTTTAATTTTGATGAAGCCCGATTTAAGATCTTTTCTTCTTTCATGGATTATGCTTTTTATAAAATCATATCTATGCAACTCTTGCTTAATCCAAGGTTAGGAAGATTTTCTCCTATGTTTTCTTTTAAAAGCTTTACAGCTAACAAACTGTCCTATCCTTCTACCTCGACAAATATACCTTCATAACAACCTGGAAGGCCAGGTTCAAAATTCTTGGACTCAAAATTCTACACCTAAATGTAGTGACATGCAGGGGCACCTGGGTGACTCAGTCTGTTAAGTGACTGCCTACGGCTCACGTCATAATCCCAGGTCCTAGGATCTCCTGCCTCCAGCTCTCTGCTCAGTGGGGAGACTGCTTCTCGCTCTGCCTCTGCCAGTCACCCTTGCTCGTGCTTTCTCTCTCTCTCAAATATATAAATAAAATCTTTAAAAAAAATAAATGTAGTGACATGGAGAATACCAGCCTCCAGCAAGTGACCCGCTAACTATCCCGCTTCTCTCCTCACTCTGGGCTCTCCCCTCACTGAAGTGGGCCTCACACACGCTTATGTGGACTTACTAGCCCATGCTTCTAAGTTTCATCCCCGCTCTCCCCAAATGACAGTCGCCTCCTGGCCACCCCTCAGGCACACAGGTGCCCACATTAACTGTGGGTGTGTCCCCGGGAAGGCAGGCTCTGGAAAGGAGCTTAGGAAGGCTCTGGAAATGGGCTTGTGGCTATTCAAGCAGGAAATTTCAGCTTCCCAGATATCTGCTGTGTGGTCTAGAAGGGGGCCAGGGGCCCTGTGAAGACATATCTCTGATTCTACTGTCTCCTCCTCAAAGTGAGGCCCTCTAAAGCACAGGGACCAGAGTGGAGCTCTTCCTGCGTGGGTCTGAGTGTGGCACTAAGCCTGTTAAATCCAAAGGAGGAGAAAGATGGAGGAGAACTAATGGCCAGTGGCCCCAAGGACTTGCCCACGGAAAGCCTTGCTCTTCCGTGGACTCCTATTCAACGCTGAGGACAGAAATGGGCAGCCAGGGCAGGATGACCAAATTAATTCATTTCCATCAAGGCCAAGGAGGGAAACAACCTCAGAGGGAATGACTCAGTCTGGGACCTTGCCAACCTGGGCTACTATTTACCTCCACTTTCCTGTCTTCTCTTCCCAGATCAGATTTCCGCCTGCATTCCCACAATCTCATCCGTATACCTACGGTTTAAATGGGCTCTCTATGAGTCTCCAAGGCCTGGTGGCTGGGATGGGGGAAGCCTATTCTGGAGTAAGGGCCTCCTGGCTCCAGGCTGTCCTCACTGGTCGCATCCAAAACCAATGCCCCTTTGTTTTAGAACCGTAAGTTTGTACCTTTTGACCCGCTTCACCCATTTCAAAACATACATACTTCCAGTTATAAGATAAGTAAGTCCCGGGAATATAATGTACAGCATGGTGACTATAGTTAATAAAATTGTATTGCATATTTGAAAGTTGCTAAGTGAGTAAAACTTAAAAGTCTTTATCACAAGAAAAAAAAGAATTATTTTTTGGTGATTTTGTGTGCTGATGGATGGTAACTAGACTTACTGTGGAGATCATTTTGCAATATATACAAATATTGATCATTACATTGTATGCCTGAAACTAATATAATGGTATATGTCAATTATACCTCCATAAAAAAAAAAGTCTCCAAACATTGCCAAATATCCCCTGGGGGACAACATCGCCCCTGGTTGAAAACCACTATACATGATGGACTATTATACAACCTTGACAACGGTAGGTTTACAAATTATATGTAATAGCAAACGCCTATGAAACAATATAAAAAAAGCAGAATAAAAATATATATTCATAACAAGGCCACAATTATGTAATAAAACAGTGTGTGGATAAAGTTGTCGATGTAATAAAACAATGAATGAAAAAAATGCAGAGTCGCTTCAAATGGTTATAAACACCAAGACCATTGCTTAGTAGCCATTCCTCTAGTTGTGCGGCGGCCTGAAGAACCTCCCAGAATCGACGGACAGCCCCGGCCCATTGCCACCTTCACGGAGCGCTGCCTGCTCACGCGTGAGCTGCTGGGGGCAAAGCGGGGCCGTGCGGGGGGACGCTTGGCTCTGGCCTGGCCCCGAATCCGTGTGCCTCTGTGCTGCCACTCCGTGCTGCCGGTGGGGTGCACGATACTCATCCACTCGGCCGCAAGGGCTGGCCCGGGACTCAGGACCAGCCCAGCAGCAGCAATCTGTCATCTGTCGCCTTCCCAGCTCGGCGGCAGCCTCGGAGCCGCGCAAGAGGAGCCACTTCACAGACCGCCCTCGACACGGGGACTCTGTTGCGGTGGAAGCTCGCACAAGCCAGATGCCTCCAGGAGAGGGATGGATGGCAACCACGTTCGGGGCACGCTGGTACTCGGCAACACAAGCTGCAAAGATTTTGAAGGGGGGCGGGAACTGGAGTTGACCCATGCCCAGTTAGGTGAATGGTGCTTTCAGGAGCAAAGAAACAGAGAGCTGCCAGGACCTCAGGGAGACAGAGACGGAGGATGGTCCCTGATAGCGTGAAAATAATGAGGGAGAGAAGGTGGTGGGCCACAGCAGCCCAGAGAACGGCTGTCTAGGTCCCATTCAGAGCACCAATTTCTATGCTTTACAGATTTCAGGAAATCCTGGTACTCTCACTCCATACAACAATTATGACCAAGCTCCGAGCGTCCTAATTTTTCCTCTCCTCAGGGTTCTGTTCACCACCCATCTTCCTTTCCATTGCCCATGTCCAAAAAGGGTGATAGTGTATGGTGTAGAAAGTTCATTTCAGTAGATTTGGGGTTTTTTATTACTTACACATTTAACAAACTCTTCCCAAGATTCTACCATGTGCTAAACCCCATGCTAGATGTTGGGACTCTTGTGACGGATGGAACAAACATGGTCCCTGATCTCATGAGACTTACATTCCATCAAGGGAGAAGGGTAGACAGAAGTAAACACAGAAACATAATAGAAATATCATCAAATAATGACAGATGACTATGAAGACAAAGTAGCAACTGGAGGGAGGGGAGTCGGAGGAAACACCTCTCAAGATAGCCTTTGAGCTGAGAACTGAATGACGAGAAGGAGGAAGCCTTGCAAAGACCTAGAGGGAAAGCATTGCAGGCAGAGGAAACAACTGATAAAAATGCCCTGAAGCGGGAACAAGCTTAGGTTGTCTGAGGAACAGCAATGAGAAGGAGGAAAAGAAAGAGCCATAGAAGATGACATTGGAGAGGCAGGCGGTAATGGGTCATCTAGGGCCTGGCAGTCCATGGTAATAGGTGAGGATGTTATTGCAAGGAAAGTTATAATTCTTGGGAGGGATTTAAGCACCCATCGCTCCATCTTTTGGTAATAGCACCCCAATTTCTTTGTTGGAAATATCTTCTTTCCCCACTGGAAACAGTCCAGTGGGACTGTCAGTCTAGTCATACCAGAACCTTCGCACAAGACTCTAAATCTATAGAGTGCACTTTAGGAGACTTTTTCCTGTTGATACTTTATTTTATTTAAATTCAATTTATTTTATTTAAATTCAATTAATTAACATATAGTGTGTACTTTATTTTATTTTATTTTAATTCAATTTATTTTATTTAAATTCAATTAATTAACATATAGTGTGTATTATTAATTTCAGAGGTAGAGTTTAGTGATTCATCAGTTGCATATAACACCCAGTGCTCATTACATCACGCGCCCTCCTTAATGCCCATCACCCAGTTACCCCATCCCCCCACCCACCTCCCCTCCAGCAACCATATAGGAAACAAACTGAGGGTTCCTGTTGATTTTTTAACAGCTTTCTTGAGATACAATTCACAGACCCTAAAATTCACCTATTTAAAATGGACAATTCAATGGTTTTTAACATATTCAGATTCAGGCAACCATCACCCCAGTTGGTTTAAAACATTTTCATCACCTCAAAAAGAAACCCTGTACCCTTTAGCTGCCGTCCCCTCCACCCTCTCTCATTCCTCCCCACTCCAGTTCTAAGCAACGCTAATCTACTTTCTGCCTCTGTAGGATTCCCTTTTCTGGACATATAATATGAATGAACTCATATAACAGGTGGTCTTTTGTGTCTGGCTTCTTTCACTTAGTATCATGTCTTCAAGGGTCATCCATGTTGTCACATGTATGAATACATCACTGCTTTTAATGGCTGAATAATATTCCATTGTATGGAGAGATCACATTTTGCTTATTTGTTCTTCAATTGATGGATGTCCAGGTTGTTTTTATTTTTGGACTATTATGACTAATGCCGCTATGAACACTTGTGTACAAGTCTTTGTGTGGCCATATATTTTCCGTTCTCTCGGTTAGATACTTAAGACTGGATTTGCTGGGTCATATAACCACTCTATGTGTAACATTTTAAGGAAAGGCCAAACAGTTTTCACCTTGGCTGCACCAATTTACATTACAAAGAGCAAAATGAGTGAGGGTTCCTATTTCTCTATATCTTCACCAGCAGTTGTTATTATCCATTTTTAAAAAGTTACAGCCATCCTAGTGGGTGTCTAATTGTGTTCAGAAATGTCTAGAAATGGTACCTAACTGCGGTTTCAATTTTCATTTCCCTGATGCCTAGTGATATTGAACATCTTTTCATGAGTTCACTGTCCTTTTTGTATCTTTTTGGAGAAATATCTATTCAAATCCTTTACCCATTTCTTAATTGACTTCTCTGGGTTTTTTAATTGAGTTTAACGAGTTATTTATATATTCTGAATACTAGATCCTTATCAGATATATGACTTGCAAGTATTTTCTCCAAAGATTTTAATTACAATGCACCAGAGATTTTAATCATGATGACATCTAATTTATCTATTTTTTCTTTGGTTGCTTATACTTTCGGTATCATATATAAGAAACCATTGCCTAGTCCAAGGTCATGAAGATCTACATCTATGTTTTCTTCTAAGAGTTAAATAGTTTTAGCTCTTATATTTAGGTCTTTGATTTATTTTTTATATATGGTATGAGGGGGGGTCAAATTTCCTTCATTGTATGTGGATATCTACTTATTGGGATATGTTGTTGTTTTGGTGGTTTGGTGACTTTCCTGAACTAATTCTGTAAAGTCTATATTCTTTGTTGTGTGTAATCACTAAAGTATCTTTTATTTTTTAGCTTAAGGGTCAGCTAATGATTGGTCAAAGGCTTCCTTAACCTGATAGGACACTGCTTCATCCTAAATATTCTTAGCAAAAAAAGGGGCCTCATTTGTGTTGGGTTTGTGGCATCTAAACACCATTATTTTAGTCCTTGGGAGTGCTGTCAATAACTTTTATTAGGATGCATTTAGGGTTCTTCTGAGGGCATTTAGTTGTTTCCTGCATAGTATGGGGGAAAGCAAACGCTGCTATAAAGTAGGTGGCCTAAAGGTAGTTTCTTTGTCTACTTTTATTAGGGGGTGACCCTTTCACCCAACACACATCACACCTCTCCCCATTCAGGTTCTGGCAATCTAAACACTGATGTTGTCTCTTTCTACCTCTCACACACATACACACACACACACACACACACACACACACACACACCTCAAGCACTTTTTCCTCCTTGCCTGTGGGTTAAATGTTAGGAATGGAAAAACTTTCTTTCCCTTGTTCTTCATGACCAGAGAACCTGCACACACACGTGCACACACACACACACACACACACACACACCTCCTGGAATAAGGGGCTTCTCAAAAGTTGTTGATTTCATTTTAATCACTGCCATCTCTGCTCCAGGATGGTGTCGTATCTTGTAGGATTGCCGTTGTAGGGTCTTTCAGGCCAGGCCTTAGTGCTTTGGACTTAGGCTACTATTCAACTTTGCTAAAGGCCGAAATTTCTTGGCTTTTTTCACTCTCTTCACCTTTCTTGGAATTCTTGTACTAGAACGAGAGGATTTTTTTCTTGAACTTCCATGAAGCAGTCTTTTCATTCCCCTCTGCATCTTCTTCACCTGGAAGGGCAAACAGGGTGATTCCAGAAGGGCAATGGGTTGGAGGAAGAAGATGGGGGACTGAATGGATAGGCAGGATTCATGAGAAGGGGCAAAGGCTAATGAGGGGCTTTATGCCAGGCAGAGAAAGGGTGGGAGTCTTGGGGGAGGGGAATCAATGGGAAAGAAGAGGAGGAACTTGAGTGAGGTGGTCTCACCTTGTCACTACATATGGGTCTGGGTCGAGAGCGGTTCTTCCTCTTCTTTCTTTTTGAGCTTGAGGTTAATTGTTTTGTGCTTAGGGTTGGTTGTTCCATAACTGTGCCAGCTTTCTCTGGCTTCCTGGTAACTTTAATCATGTTGAAGCCTCCCAGTGGTCTTCTCCAGAGCTCCTGACTAGACTGTAAAACACCCCTTACCAGTACAATGAGGAGCCATGCCCTTTGGCTTTGTTCAGCGAGGCACTTGCCCCAGCCCTTAGGGGAAATGCGCAGGTGGGTGGGAGCTTAGACATCACAAAGCACCACTCCTGGCTCCTCCTTGGGGGGTGGGGGTGCTGGGTAAACCAGGATGCTCTGATTGGAGTGAGTGGGCATTTTCTCAACAACCCCTTCGAGAGCTTTCCTGAACTGGGCTGCCATCCTTTCTCATCATCTGTGCACTCAGACGGAGTTTCCTCCAAGCCCTGCCCTACAGCCACTCTCATTCCTTGTTTCATTCTGTTCTCTCCCATCTTTCAGCATTGCCTAATATTTTGGAAGTCTTACCTAAAATGCTTCCAAGATAGTGTGACTATATTTTTCTATGGAGATGCTCATCACCCCACTTCTTTTCAACAGTTTTCTCTTATGCACCTTGAAGACCATTCACTTCTTGGCTACTACCAGGAAACTTCCCCATCCCACCCATCTTTTTTTCCTAGTGCCTTTGTAGATCTCCTCAGTTTTCTACTCTTTAGTATGAAATTACCGCCTTTATCAGCAATCAAAACAGTGTGGTACTGGCCTAAAGATAGACCCACAGATCAATGAAATAAAAGTGAGAATTCAGAAATAAGCCCACATATCTAGAGATACATTTGTTTTTGAGAAAAGTGCCAAGAACATTCAATGGGAGACAATAGTTATTTCAACACATGGTGCTTTGACAACTGGATATCCACACACAAAAGAATGAATTTGGACCCCTACTTCACAACATATACTCACATTAACTCTAAATGGATCATAGACCTAAATGTAAGAGCCAAAACTATTAAGCTCTTAGAAGGCAATAATCTTCATGACCCTTGATTAGGCAGTAGTTTCTTAGGTATGACACCAAAGGCCCAGGCAACAGAAGAAAAATTTGATAAATTGACATCAGAATTAAAACCCTGTGACTCAACAGGCCTCATCATGAAAATGAAGAGGCACTGGGGCACCAGGGGGGCTCAGTCAGTTAAGCATCCAACTCTTGATTTAGACTCACATCATGATCTCAGGGATGTGAGATCAAGTCCTGTGTCAGGCTCCAGACTGAGTGTGGAGTCTGCTTGAGATTCTCTCTCTCTCCCTCTACCTCTGCCCTTCTCCCCCATATGTGTTCTCTCTCTCTCTCAAAAAGAAAAAGGAAAGAAAGAAAGAAAGAAGAAAGAAAGAAAGAAAGAAAGAAAGAAAGAAAGAAAGAAAGAAAGAAAGAGATGCACAGAACAGGAGAAAAATTTTGTACATCATATATCTGTAAGGGAAATTTATCCAGAATATGTAAAAGAACTCTTTCAACTCTACAATAAAAAGACAACCCAATTTAAAGAGGTCAAAAGACCTGAAAGTCACTTCTCCAAAGAAGATATACAAATGGTCCATAAGCATATAAAAAGATATTCAGCCTTATTAGCCATCAGAGAAATGCAAATCAAAACCAAAATAAGATATCACTTCACACCCACTAAGATAGAAAATATTAAAAAGTAATATAATAACATGTATTAGTGAGGTTGTAGAGAATTGGAACCCTCGTACCCTACCTGTGGGAGTGTAAAATGGTGCAGTGGTTGGAAAAACAGTCTGACAGTCCCCAAAAAGCTAAACATAGACTTACCACCTGACCCTGGAATTCCACTCCTAGGCATGTATCCATGAGAAATGAAAACTGCATCCACACAAAAACTTGTACAGAAATGTTCACAGCAGCATTATTCACAATAGTCAAAAGGTGGAAACAACTCAAATGCCCATCAGCTGGTGAATGGATAAAGAAATGTGGTCTATCCATACAGTGGAATATTATCGGGCCATGACATAAAGGGAATCCTAATACATGCTACAACGTGCATGAACCTTGAAAACATTATGCTAAGTAAAGAAACCAGTTGCAAAGCACCATATATTAAATGATTCCATTTATATGAAATATCCCCAATACGCAAATCTATAAGCACAAAAGCTATTAGTGGCTGCTTAAGGCTCATCAGGGAATAGGGAGATTGGAAGGTGATAACTATGGGATGTAGAGCTTCTTTTGGTCGTCATGAAAATATGCTACAGTTGATTGCTGTGAAGGCTGCGGGACTCTGTGAACACACTAAGGCAATGAGTGTACACTATAAATAGGTGAATTGTATGGTATATGAATTATATCTCAATAAAGCTATTTTAAAAAATGATGAATAAGAACCGCCCTCATGAAGGTAGTTTACTAGTTAGTGCTATATAATCAAAAAGTGCTTTGCAATCAGACCTGCTTCTGAGTCTTGACTACCCCACTCACAATCTGTGTGACCTTAGGTGAATCATTTCTCCTTTCTGACTCTGTTTCCTCATCTGTCAAACAGGGTTAATAGTACCTATGTTATAAGGTGGTTGTTAGGATTAAATCAAACAAATGGTGATTTTCAAACATGAAAATATGAAGACCCCAAGAATATATTTGTGGACTCTTGAGAATATATCCCATGGTCTCAAGACTGAGAAACACTGCCATTTCTATTCATCACAATCACCAAAACCAGTGCTGAAGCAGACAAGGTAACACAAGTCACTTATGTCGTGTCCCCAAGATCATCCAGAATTTACTTACTCATTAAATCCAAACAGAATATTTTATACTCACCATAGAAAACTCACTGACTTTAACCCCCTTGAGAATATCTCCATGGCAACTATAACCTTCACATTCTGCTGGAGGGAGTGTAAAGTGTTACAACTACTTTGGACAACTGGTTGGCAGTCAGTATACCTACAATGGAATATTACTTGGCCTTTCAAAGGAAGGAAATTCTGAACCATGCTACAACATGGATGAACCCTGAGGACATTGTGCTCAGTGAAATAAGCCAGGCACAAAAAGGTAAGTACTGTGTGATTCTACTTCTGGGATGTACTTACAGTAGTCAGAATCATAGAGACAGAAGGTAGAATGGTGGTTTCCAGGGGATGTGGGGAGGGTAGAAGGGGGAATTTGATGGGTGTAGGGTTTCAATTGTGCAAGATGAAACATTCTAGAAATGTGTTGTACAACACTATGATATTGCTAATACTAATGAACTATACACTTAAAAATGATTGATGGCAAATTTGATGTTTTGTGTTTTTTAACCACAATTTTAAAAAATTTAAAAAAATACTGTCAAACCTTAAAAAAAAAAAAAGACAAGAGAAAGGGTGTTTGTTTACTGTTGGGCCACCACAGCCAGAAGAGCTGGCTGCTGGGAAACCATGTGGTACTAACCCAGCGCCAAGGTCCATCATCTCCTCTGTTTATTTGCTCTGGCAGCAGGGTCCCGCTTCTCACCGCAAGTCCGACACAGCGGTCCTCCACCTTGGCTGCATTTTGGAATCACCTAAGATTTAAAAGTTTCTGCTGTCTAAGCCCCACCCTAGAGATTCTGACCACCTTTGGGGCAGGGCCTAATAATTAAAAAAAAAAAAAAGCCAAGTGATTCTAAAATACAGCCCAGAGCACTGATACTGAGATGTGGAGTTGGTGTGCAGGTCTCCTTGGGGACTTCGGATGGAGTTTCCAGGCCCGGTGCACTTTAAGGAACTTGAAATGAAGTAGCTGGTGGGGATGGAGAGGAGATGGAATCAGCCGAGCTTGGGGATGGTTGGCGTGGTTGCGAGGCACCATGGGTAACAACAGGAAGGGTGGCAGTGTGACTGCATCAGGTGGGATGCCTAGAGAGCAGGTGGTTTGCAGGGAAAGACCATGGGGTCAGTTTAGGAGACCTGTGGAGCCTGAGATACCTGTCAGGGCTCCGTGGAGAGATGGTGAGTAGGGAATTGGATCTTGCAGGCTGGAGCTTGGGGACAGGTCCGTGGCAGGGGTCGATTTGAGTATCACTAAAAGACATAGGGATTGATGCAATCACCCTGGAGAGGAAGTGCAGCAGGAAAGGGGAGTTTCAGAACCAGACTCGTGAAGACTCCAATAGTGGCTTGGGAAACTGAAAAGAGAAGTGATTTAGCAGCAATGTCCGCAAGAGCCAAACTTTGGAAGGAGCCGAGATGCCCTTCAACAGATGAGTGGATAAAGAAGATGTGGTCCATATATACAATGGAATATTACTCAGCCATCAGAAAGGATGAATACCCAACATTTGCATCAACGTGGATGGAACTGGAGGGGATTATGCTAAGTGAAGTAAGTCAAGCAGAGAAAGACAATTATCATATGGTTTCACTCGTATGTGGAACATAAGCAATAGCACAGAGGATCATAGGGGAAGGGAGGGAAATCTGAAGGGGGAGAAATCAGAGAGGGAGATGAACCATGAGAAACTATGGACCCCGGGAAACGAACTGAGAGTTTCAGAGAGGAGGGGGTAAAAGGGTGATGGGTATTAAGAAGGGCACGTGTGGTGATGAGCACTGGGTGTTATATGTAACTAATGAACCATTGAACACTGCATCAAAAACTAATGATGTACTATACAGTGGCTGACTGAACATAATAATAATAAATAAATAAATACATAAAAATGTTTAAAAATAAAATGGTAAAAAGTAATAATGGGTAATATTTATTAGCAATTCTTTTGTGCTGAGCCCTGTTCCAAAGGCTTTACCGTTTTAACTCAACACACAATTCTACGGTCATTGGAAATGAAGCTTCTAACTGCATTTTGATTTTGGGCAGCTGAGAGCTTTCAAGCCCCATCCCTCCTCTTTTCCCTTTTGCCCCATAGCTGCGCCAGCCAGGTGCTCTGTCCCTAGGCACCTCTGGGAATTTCCAACCACGAACGGCCCCGCGTCCATGCACGAACCCCCACCCCAGCTCCAACCCTCATAACAGCAAGCACCCAAAGCTGCTGTTCCCCGCAAAAGGGAACCTGAGCCCTTCTCCTTGGGGAATCCTTGTGCGGGTTATCATGTGAGTAATCAACTGCTCTAACAAAGTACAGAAATGCAGTGGTGTAAGCAACAGAAATGGCTGTTCTCGCAGTTGGAGTCTCGATTCCGGAGTCAGTTTCACTTGTCTGAAATTGTCTGATGTTAAGGTGTCAGCAGGACCACCTTGCCTCTCGAGCCTCCAGGGAGCAATCTGTTCTTAGCCCCTTTCCATCTCTAGTGGTTGCTGGCATTCCTGGGCTGGTGGACACATCTCTCCAACCCTCAAAACTAGCACCTTCACGTCCCTCTCTGGTCCATCTTCCTGTCACCTTCTCTCTGTCCCTCTTATAAGGATACACGGGACTGCACTGAGAGCCCACCCAGATAATCCAGGATAATGTCCTCATCTCAAGATCTTTCACTTCCCATGTCTCCAAAGACCTTTTCTTCCAATAAGGCAACACAGGTTCCAGGGGGTAGGGAGCACCTGATGTCTCGAGGAGCTGTTTTTTCGGCCTACCACAACACACGTGGGCGCCTATGTGTCATTTGTCCCAACATCCAAAAACTCTTGCGTGAGAGGGGACTCCTCAGTATCCAGCAAGGGATGGTAGGCACCCGAAAAACCAGAAATATTATTCCCAACTCACAGATGACAAGCCTGAGGGAACACTAGGGGCTGGGAAAGTGGGGCAAGATGTGTTTGGTTAGGTTTTCTTTCTGTGGGACCCCTCCTGCATTACCTGAAAAATCTCGTAGGTCCTTAACAGAAAACAGGCAATTATTGAAAAGGCTATCTGCAGGGCAATGCGCTGGCCTGGACGTGTCAGAGGAAAAGAAAAAAAAAAAAGTTGAGACCCAAAGGAGGCCACGGCTTCCTAGGTATAGAACGAGCCGATTGTACTGTTGAGAGGAGTGAATACCCTGAATGCACGCGCTCTGGAGCTGGCGAGTGGCTCCGAAGGCTGTAGGATTTCAGCTCTATTTACATGGAATTAAAACTACGGCTGTGTTGCATCATCCCACATCTGGCAAGCGGCAGATATTCAATTTGCATCAGTAGTGACCTTGACCGTAGTTACTCTAACCTACTCTTTTCCATAATTATCAGGCTTACTTTGACGTTTTGTTCTTCCCAGTTCTTTATCGGGTCCTCCTGCCCTTTCCCCTGACAGTTTATCTAGCACATATGATATATGATCAGCTGCATCCTTCAACATTCCTCGGTGAGGTCGGATTCCATTCAGTTTTCCCACTGACGTGAGGAGGTCTGGGTTCAAGTCCCGACTCTACCACTAGCTGGGGGTGTGCCGGCCGTGGAGCAAATCCCTTCTACGTGGGTTTCGGATTTCGCATCTGAAAAGCAAGGGAGGTGTATGGCCCTGTTCAAAAGCACACAGTTCCTTATGGTGGCTGGAGCCCCCGGACCCTCCCCAGAGAGAACTGAGCTCAAAGGAAACTCTTAAACCACAGCAGCGCTGCCCCCGCCGGAAGCTGGGGCCTCTGCAACGGCTCAAGCTGGCCCTGAATCTCCTACGTGGCATTAGGCAAAGAAAGGCAATCATTCTTCTCCAGAATGACTGTAACACATTTCGTTCTTGGCAATTACTGTAGGTGGGAACGAGAAAATTCTTTCATGATGAACAAAAGCTTTTGTGTCTTTTCCAAGCAGTGGAAAACAGCCTAGACGGACATACCGAACCACCCTGATGGAAGACTGTGGAATGTCTAATTTGAAAACCAGGCACGTGGCAATACAGCGAAGGCCTCTGCCTCCTTTCTCCTCCATCTCTTTTCCTCTCCCTCGCTGGCGCCGCTGCGCCAGATGTAAACGACCTCTCCTCTGGAAACGCTAAAACTTCACCACAATCATTTCGTATTGCTTTTAAGCAAGTACCAAATTAATTAGCAAAACAGCGCAGCCAAATAAGCCGCTTAATGTGCTCCCGGGGCAGAGAGCCTTTAAAGAGTCTCTTTATTCCATACAGGCTGAGCCATCTCCCTCTACCATAGGACGCTGGGGAGAGCACGGGCTTTGAGCCTGATAAAGTCAGGCTGGGATCCCAGCGCTCGGATTTCCCAACTGTAAGACTTCGGGCGAGTTGTCTGTTAACCTTTCTGGGCCTCCACTTCCTCATCTATAAAATTAGCCTCGTCATGGCTCCTCACTATAGTAAGTGGTTTACACGGATTCTATCCCTGGAGCCTCACGGTAGCTTCTGAGGTTGGGGTCTTCTGCTTTTGTTGTGAGGATTATGTGAGATAACTCGGGGAGACACCCGGCGGGTTGCTAAGGAAAGTGGTGGCCGGCGATTACTGTGTGCAGCTTTGTGCTAGGTACCGTGGAGGAGATCCAGAGCTGTTTGATCATCAAGCATACACCGAGCACGTACCATGTATTTCTTTTAAAAAGGGGAGCAGGAATGGTCAAAGAAGGTGCATGACTCAGTTTCCCCATCTTGACTGGTTCTCTTCTGTTTGGAAGGATTTAAGGTAGGTTGAATTAAATTCCCTTCCCAGCCAGATGAGCCTCCAGGAGTCACAGGGTTCTCTCCTCTATTTCCTTGCTGTCTCCTATAGTCTCCTGAGCTCAAGGCTACAAACTGGGACATAATTTCTGGGGTGATGGGGTGGGGTCACCAGCATTGCTAACAAGGCTGGATACAGACCACACCGAAGGCAGAAAAGATTTAGAACATTCAAGCGGTCTCTGCAAGAGAGGGCAGGGGCTTATACGCCCCTCCTGCAAACCCTTCACAGAGTGGCCACCCCCCAAGTTGGCCTGGGTCCACTGACTACCTCCCCATTTCCCCCTCTGTCACACATGCTCCTTGCAGAGCTTGCCAAACTCCCCCTCTTTGATCTTCTTGACATTCTTCAGGTTATTCCCTAGGTCTGGTGGAAGACTTATGTGCCCATTGAAATTCAACTCATCTTACAAGTTTGAATGGTCCCTCTGGGGACGGTATCAGGACTGAAAGTTGAGGTGCCTTTCTCTGGCATATAGTGAAAATAGCAGCTCTTGAAAATGGTGAGAGCTGATTAGAGCTGTTTAAACCCTCTTAAAGCCATCACAAATGTAAGGTTAATTTTTTAAACAAAAATGAGAGTGATATTTATGTAGTATGCATAAGCCAATTATGAACATAAATCAATTAATAAAAAGTTAGTACTACACACCAGATGTCAGCTTATTGCCAGATGCCAATATTTATAACCGCATCTATCTATATCACAAACATACCCTGCTGCACAGATTAACATATAAACACTTTTGAATTATACGATTACATGTGATTTATAGATTTATATATGACAAAACTCAATTAGCCAAGGGAAAAGCTAGAAAGATGGTTGCAGCCCTCAGTAGCCTAAACGATAAAGGAAGAGCAAAAACTAGAATATGGTACCTAAGCAGCAGTGAATTTAAAGTCAGAAATGTGCTATGTAAAGACCTCACACTCAGGTTTGAGTTTACCATGACTGAAAGAAAACTCTCGTTCTAAACTATAAGCAATAAAGTAAAATAAAATAAAGTTTTATCCACTTAATTTGACTGAGCCACTCTAGTGGGTTGACTAGTGCCCCCCCCATTCATGTCCACCTGGAACCTCGGACAGTGATCTTACTGGGAATTAGAGTCTTTGCATTTGTAATTAGTTAACGATCTCAAGATGGAATCATTCTGGATTTAGGGTGAGTCCTAAACCCAATGCCTGGTGTCCTTATGAGAAGAGGAAAGGACATGGAGAGACACACAGGAGAAGGCTATGTGAAGACGGGGGCAGAGTATGGGGAGATGCAGCTACAAGTCAAGAAACACCAAGGGTTGCTGACAAGCACGAGAAGGCAGGAGAGAGGCCAGAAGGAACCAGCCTTGCCCATGGCTTCATTTCAGACCTCTGGCCTTCTGGATTGCCAAAGAATACATTTCTATTGTTTCAGGCACCCAGTTTGGGATTACTTGAGACAGCAGCCACAGGAAACTAATACAGCCACCTTAACTCTGATATCCAAACCTGACAAAGCACCAAAACCAAGAACTAATAAACCTATCTAATTTGTGAATACAGAAGCATAGATTCTCAATAAAATATTAGCAAAGCAATTCCTGAAGATAATACATACTAGTTTACTAAGACTGGGCAGGTTTTCTTGTAGGCATACATAGGTGTTTGATTATCAGAAAAACCTATGACTAGTATTCACCACATCAGAATTAAAGCTATATGACCATCTCGATAGGTGTCAGAAAGGCAACTTTTAAAATCCATATACATGAGTGCCTAATAACTTTTCTTTTTTCTTTTAAAGGTTTTATTTTTAAGTAATCTACTCACCCCATGTGGGGCTCAAACTCATGACCAGGACATCAAGAGTCGGCACGCTCCACCAACTGAGTCAGCCAGGAACTCCCCTAATAACTATTCTTAATAAAGTATGATTATAAAGATATTTCTTTAGCAGGCCATATAATATACATCTGAAAGCATATGTGTGTGTAACTGTGTATATACATGTATATTTCCTAGCTCTAGCCATTGAGAGGACCTAGAGGCAATGAGCACACCTAGTGCCCAGATCTTGATTTCTAAATACCATTCTCTTTGGAGAAATGGACTGGGGCAGCAAATGTACAAGACAAGCCTGGAGCATCTTGTAGTAGCAGAAACAGAAAATGCTCAAAGAATGAAAGGATGGGAACATGCCAGTGGGATTCAGGAGGCAACCTGAAAGAGCGCTCAATGGCTAAAGTCGAAATGACTTGAGCAACAAAATAAAGTTGTATTGGAGTATAACCCCAAGGATAAAATAAATATCCATGAGTCCGCACTGAGATGAATACATAATGAATAAATAAATTAGAAGGAAAGGAAAGCTCTTTCAAGTCATAACTAGAACGAATGATGGACACAGAAAATTACCATTTGGCAAACACCACAGTAATAATTACGTCAAGAAAAATCATCAGCAGATGCTAAAATTAGTGGATAAAAGTATGATGAGAAACAGGATATTTACATAGTCTCAAAATATATTACCATAAGATATTTTTAATTACTGAGGGAAAAATAGTAACCCCACAGTGAAGATGCCTGGCAAACAATGATGATCAATGTTACTGTCACTGGGATTGCGACATAACATCAGGCACCTCTCGACACGATGCCCTAAGAAGGGCGCAACACCACTTCTGTGGTGTTCTTGCCAAAAAATGCAAAATCTGAATTTCACCAAGGAAACCTCAGATGACAAAATTGAGCAATATCCTACAAAATAATTGGCCAGTTCTTTTCAAAATTATCAGAATCCATAAAAATAAAGCCTAAGGAACTGCCCCAATTCATAAAATACAAAGGAAACAGGACAACTACAAGCCACGTCTGCTCCAGATTGGATGCTGGAGGGAAAAAAAAAGATGTTAGTGGAACAATTGATGAAATTGTTTTTATCAATTTGGTTTTTATCAATCTGTAGACCTTGGTTTTAATAATATTATATCATGTTAATTTTCTGGTTTTGATACTTGTACTATGATTATATAGATGTTAATGTTTAAGGAAGCTGGATGAAGGCTATATGAGAATTCTTTGGACTAGTTGGCAAATTTTTGCAAATCTGGAATCATTTCAAAATCAAGCATTAAATTAAGAAGGAAATTTAAAGAAACAAAAGCTTTTTAAATTATAGTGTATCTCATACAGTAGAATTTTATGCAAATATTAAACTTAGGGTTCTCTTAAAGTAATAGGGTGCCAACGAGGAAATACTCGCACTATTTTAAATGGAGATATATATGAAAATTTTCTGTTTCGTATGATCCCAATTTTTGTATAATTATCCATACCTGTATGCATAACAGAGCAGAAAAATAAAGGAAATAAGTCATCACATTTTCCTTCCACTTCGGAATGCAAGAGATGAACTCTAAGAACTATGCAGATAATTCATTTAGGTGGTTATAAAGTGAACATACAGGATTTATGGTATTCTGTATGCCAGCAATAACAAGTTAGAAAATACATCGTTAAAAGAAAATCCCATTCACAATAAAACCTTTAGAATACTGGGAAGAAACTTCCACTTTAGTAAAAAGGATGTGAAATCCAAATGAGTAAGGAGAGCTGGTAGAATTAGTTAAATAGGAGGGAAAAAAAAGAGTGAATCAGTATATTGCACTATATGTTATTGGGGGTAGCAGAGAATGCCACCCCCAATTATGCCACTTGGCCTAAGGGTTCTTTTGAGCTAATTATTTTAAGAAACTGCAGACACAGGAGGGACTCTGAAAATAGAGAAGTCACCCTTTTGTAAAGGAAATTTACATTAGAAAGGTGGCCTGTACCTAGAAGAGAGCTTTTCCAAGAGATCCCTTTTTCATCTGAGAGACTTATTTGCACGACAGGGCAAATTTTGTTTACGAAGCATTTTCCCTTCTCACCTTCCTGTGAGTTGCCTCTACCCCATCCCTTTGAAGCTGCAGACCCCTAGCCTCTTCTATGGCTCAGGATGGTATATTAATCTCAATAGTCTGGCCACCTTTTGGGTCTCATATCTTTGTGGGGTTCCCATACATGCATGCATGTAATTAAAATTATTTATTTCCTTCTATGAATCTGTCTTTTAGTATAAGGGGTTGTCAGCCAAGAAATTAGAAGGATGGGGGGAAAATTGTTTTTCTTCCTCTACACCATTATAAATACCTTATGACTGTGACTTAAACAGTTAAATGTGAAATGTTTAACCGTTGGGGTAAAATAAGCAGAGCATCATTAAGGCGAATACTTAATCTCAGGGGAAGGAATAATTCTTTAAGCATAAGTAGGTAGACGCTGTAAAGAAAAAGACTCTGAGTTTTGACTACATAAATGTTTTAAATGTATTTATTTCAACATGACCATAAATAAGAATAAAAGAGAAATGACAAATTTGAGGGGCAAATGTGACAGACAAGGGTCAATACCCTTAATATGTAAAGAACTCTTACAAATAAGCGGTAAAAAAGACCCCAACAGAGGGGGAAAAATTGGCGAGAGACATGGACAGAAAAATTATAAATGGCAAAAGAAAGAGAGGGAGAGAGAGAGAAGAAGAGAGAGAGGGAGAGGAAGGGGGGGGAGAGAGAGAAAGGGAAGGAAGAATGGAGGGAAAGAATGTATGACTTCACTAGTAAGCAAGGAAATGCAAACAAAATATATTTTCATCTACGAAATTGGCAAAAAGTAAAAAGAATTATGTGAGGTTGGTGAGGATGCAGAGGAAAGTACACTCCCATAATGTATTGTGAATGATGATATAAATTAGTACAACTTTTCTGAAGTGCACTTTGGCAATATAACAGGGGCCTTAGGGGCGCCTGGGTGGCACAGCGGTTAAGCATCTGCCTTCGGCTCAGGGCGTGATCCCGGTGTTATGGGATTGAGCCCCACATCAGGCTCCTCCGCTAGGAGCCTGCTTTTCCTCTCCCACTCCCCCTGCTTGTGTTCCCTCTCTCTCTGGCTGTCTCTATCTCTGTCTAATAAACAAAACAAAACAAAACAAAACAAAACAGGGGCCTTAAAGAAATTCATTCACTTTGATCTAGAACATCCAATTATTCAATGGATATATCAGAACTGTTCCCAAGAAAGTATGCATAATGCACAGTGGTATTTATAGGAGCAAAATATTGAAAACAGTATAAATAGGCAACACTAAGGACATGGTAAAGAAATCTCGGTCCACTTACCTATAAGAAAATACCACGCAGCCATCAAAAATTATCGAACAAAAATGTGAGAATGATAAGAAAAATCCTCATGAAATACGATATATTGTTAAGTAAAATACAATATAGGGTAAAGTGAGAAAAAGCATGCTACAAAATAGTACTAAAATGTAATCTCAATGTAAATATATATATGTTTAAAACATATAAACACCTCCACCATTTGGCTTATTTCAAATGTAACAAGAAAGTCTGTTTTGAATATATTGGGAAACTTCTAAAAGCAAAAAATTCTAAAACACAGTTGGAATTGAAATGCTGTGATATTTTAATAGAAGAAAATTCAATTATATGATTTGAAGTCATATATGCATGTATATATATATAATTCATTTATTCAATACATATTTATCAGGCACCGATTATGTGGCGAGCACTCTAGGGGACACAACTGTGAACAAGAACACAAACCTGTGCTCCTGGCATTTATGTTCTGGTGCAGCAATTGTATTCAACATCTAAATATACAAATAAATATATAACTATGGATTGCAATAAGCGCCTTGAAGAAATATTACAAGTTACTGCTACCACAGGGAAAGGAGGGTAAGCCTGGTGTGCAGAGCATACCAAAAGAAATACAAGTCGTTTTCTGTAATGCTGAAGTGATTCTTATTTAAATGGAATCATTAGCAATTATTTGTGACTTTTTCCTTCTTACCACTTTTGCTATATTTTCCTAAATTTCAGTGATGAACATGTATTACTTTTATAATCAAAAAATAGTAAAATACTTCACAATACACTTAACCAAGGAGGTGAAAGTCCTGTACACTAAAAACTATAAGACACTGATGACAAAAATTAAAACAGACACAAAGAGATGGAAAGGTATTTCCTGTTCATTGATTAGAAGAATTAATATTGTTACAATGGCCATGCAACCCAAAGCCATCTACAGATTCAGTGTAATCCCTATCAAGGTCCCAATGACATCTTTTATAGAAATAGGAAAAAACAATCCTAAAATTTATTTGGAACTACAGAAGACTCCACATAGCCAAAACAATTCTGAGCAAGAACAAAGCTGGAGGCATCACACTTCCTGATTTCATAATGTATTACACTACAGTAATCAAAACAGTATGATACTGGCATAAAAACAGACACATAAACCAATGGAACAGAATAGAGAGCCCAGAAATAAACCCATCAATACAGTCAACTGATGTTCCACGGGGTGCCAAGAGTACGCAATGGGGAACAGATAGTGTCTTTGATAAATGGTGTTGGGAAAGCTGAATATCCATGTGCAAAAGAGTGAAAGTAGACCCTTATCTTATACCACACACAGAAGTAAACTGAAAATGGTTTAAAGACTTAAAACATAAGACCTGAAACTGTAAAACTCCTAGAAGAGAACTGAGGGCAAGAGCTTCTTGACATTGGTTTCAGCACTGATTTCTTGGATATGATAACCAAAAGCACAGGCAACAAAAGCAAAACTAAACAAGTTGGGAGCACTTCAAACTAAAAAGCTTCTGCACGCACGGGAAACGATCAACAAAATTAAAAAACATTTTCAACCTACAGAATGGGAGAAAATGTTTGTAATCCATATATTTGATAAAGAGTTAATACCCAAAATATATAAGGAGCCCTTAAAACTCAATAGCAAAAAAACAAATAATTAAAAACTGGGCAAAGGACTTAAATAGACATTTCTCCAGAGGAGACATACAGGTGATCAGGGGGTACATGCAAAGGTGCTCAATGTCACTGATCACAGAGAAATGCAAATCAAAATCACAGTGAGATGTGTCACTTCAGACCCGTTATGATGGCTATTATTAAAAAAATAAAAGATAACAAGTCTTTTTGAGGATGTGGAAAAAAGGGAACCATTGTATACTGATGGTAGGAATGTAAGTTGGCACAGCCACTCTGGAAAACAGTATGGAGGTTCCTCAGTAAGTTGAATAGAACTACCCTATGATCCAGCTATTCCACTTCTAGGTATCTAACCAAAGGAACTGAAATCAGAATCTCAAAGAGATATCTGCACTCCCATGTTCATTGCAGCATTATTCTCAATAGCCAAAGTATGGAAACAACCTAAATGTTCATCATTGGATGAATGGACGGGTAAAGAAAACGTGGTTGTCTTCATCAACTGGGGCTGCTCTGACAAAGTACCACAGGCAGGGGCTTAAACAACAATTTATTTCTCACAGTTCTGGGGGCTGGAAGTCTGAGATCAGGGTGCCAGCACAGCTGAATTCTGGTGAGGGCCCTCTTCCAGGTCACAGACAGTGAACTCCTATTCTCACATGTCAGAAAGAGAGCAAGAGAACTTCTGGGGTCCCTTTTATAATGGCATAGACCCCATTCATGAGGGCTCTGCCCTCATGACCTGATTAGCTCCCCAAGGTCTCACCTTCTGATACCATCACTTTAGGAGTTAAGGTTTCAAAATATGAATTTTTGGTGGGGACACAGACTTTCAGTCCATAACAGTGATATATACATGCGGTGGAATATTATGCAGCCCTTAAAAAGAAGAAAATCCCACCATTTGTAATAACATGGATGAACCTGGAGGACATTATGCTAAATGAAAGAAGCCAGGCACAAAAGGACAAATACTATATGATACCACTTGTAATGAGGAATCTAAAATAGTCAAACTCATCGGACTTTGGGTAGATGGCAGTTGCCAGGGGCTGGGAGGAGGGGAAACAGGGAGTTTATTAGTCAACGGGTATAAAGTTTCAGTTCTGCAAGATGAATAGGTCCTAGAGATCTGCTGTCAGGGCCTGTAGTTAACAATACTGGATTGCATACTTAAAAATTTGCAAAGAGGATAGATCATACGTTAAGTGTTCATATCATAAGAAATAATAAAGAGGAGAGTGGAAAACTTTTGGAGGTAATGGATGTGTTCATGGCGTGGGCTGTGGTGATGGTTTCACTGGTGTATACTTGTCTCCAAACTCATCAAGCTTTTTACATTAAACGTGTACAGCTTTTTTTGTATGTCAACTAGACCTCAATCAAGTGGTTTTTTTAAAGAAGTAAACAGTAAGTGTAAAAGAAAAACATACCAAAAACAGAATAAAATAGTTTAAATATTACTCCTTAGGTTGCCAGTCCTTCAAAAGTCATACTGTCTAACAAAGGCAAGCTGACTTGTCTAAGAAGGGTCCCTGTAAATGCCTCATCCCTGTGTCCTGATGAACACAGAGCCTTGTCCAAACCACCTCTCAAGTCATCTTTTAAACTTTGTCATGACATCCATACTCCTACCGTCAGCTTACCACAAATACAAAAAGAAAGTCTACTTTGAATATACTGGAAACATACTAAGAGCAAAAATTTTAACATACTTGAAATTGAAATGCTGTGATACTAACAAAAGAAAGAGAAAATTCAATTGCAGTTGACCCTTGCACAACACAGGTTTGAACTTGAACTACGCCACTCACTTGTATGTGGATTTTTTTTTATAAGTACACTACTGCAAATGTATTTTCTCTTCCCTATGATTTTCTTAATAACACTTTCCTTTCTCCAGCTTGCTTTATTGTAAGATTATAATATATAATACATGTAACACAAAATATGTGTTAATCGATCATTTATGTTATTGGTAAGACTTCCAGTCAACAGTAGAGTATTAGTAGTTAAGCTTGCAGGAGTCACAAGTTATACACAGATTTTTAACTGTGCAAGAGCAGGGGTGCTGTTGGCACCTCTTACCCTTACATTGTTCAAGGGTCAGCTGTATATGATTCAAAATCATCTTTGGAGTAAACCTCAATTATACAAAAAAGATACTGGGATGATTTGTGTATAGCAGTATCCTCTGGCATTTATAGGATATAGATGCGGAAGAGAAATCCGATAGTGAATAGAAGAGAGGCTGGTTCAGACAACGTGTGATTCTAGAGAACAATTAATGACATTAGAACAACAACAAGAACAAAGCAATGGGGATATATTGTAGCCCACTCAAGGCAAAGGTATGTTTTAGGACCATTTATTGTAATCTCAAATTGAGCAATGCTCACTGAGCAAAGGGCCAGAAATCAGAAGGCTTTCAATCAACTACTGTAAGATGCTTCCGTGGTTAACTAGAGCTAGTTCCAAATATTTCCCCGTTCCTCCTTCTGGGCACACACGTGGTAGGATTGAAATTCCTCAACCCATTTGGAGAATTTAACTTGTATCTTCCCATTTGCGTTGGCCAAGTTTTTGCCTGAGCCAATGAAATGTGCAAGGAAGTGAGGCGGGGCTGGCGCCATTGTGGTCATCGAAGCCTGTGTCGGGATGGCGGCTCCAGCCGTGTGAGTGATCATAATGAGCGGAATTTCTGTGAGCTGTCAGGCATGTAGCATGGACAATAAATATGTTTGTCTGGTAAGCCACTGAGATTTGAGGGTTATTTGTAACTATATCAAAACCTAACCCAGGCTGACCCATACTGTTATTAATCCAGACCATCAGCTGTCCTGGATCAAATTTATCTAAACCTTTATTTCTAGTAATAGAAAGTTTAGTTGCTGGTATCCAGCTGGAAAAAAAAACCCGCCACCACCACAACAACACCACCACCACCAAAGATACTGGTCTTTCACAGGACAGTGAGAGAGAACAGCTCTTAAACAGCTATTGCACAGGCTTTGGGGTCTGAAAACAATAACAACGGTGTGTTCAACTTCTGCCTACTACGAGATCTGTGCCCTGGGCCAGTCACTGACCTCGCTGAGAACCAATTCTTTTTTAAAAAATTTATTTATTTATTTGAGAGAGAGAGAGAGAAAGCGAGCATGCGCACTTAAGTGGGGGCAGAGGCAGAGTGGGAGAATCTCCAGCAGACTCCCGGCTAAGCACAGAGCCCAACGCGGGGCCCCATCTCATGACCCTGAGATCATGACCTGAGCCGATACCGAGAGTCGGGTGGAGGCTTTACCGACTGAACCACCCAGGCGCCCCAGAGCACCAACTCTTTTTAATCTGTAAATCACACAGTAACTATTTCTCAGGGTTATTGTAAGGAGAAAATAAGACAATGGATGTGAAGCTCTTGGCACAGTGGCCAGAAGACAGCAAGTGTTCAGTAAATGACCAGCAACATCATTGTCATTATTATTACTTCTCAGTATGTATTTACGATCTTCCTTTTGAAATACCATAAGGCCAATAACTTGTTAACCTTCTGGCTCCCCACATATCAGAAACAAGCATTATTTTGCATGCAAATATGCCATATTTATTGATTCCTCTGTCTCCGCTCAATGGAAGAAAGTACTGTTGGTAGAAATAAAATATCGGCCTCAACTTGTACATATACCCAAGATCTTGTAAGTCATTACAATGTGTTTTTGAGAGTTGCCACTTCACTGCTCTATAAAAAGCTTCCTGGAAAAAGTATTAACAGATGGCCTCTTACTCTCTGAGACTGTTAGTAGCACACCAGATGGCAACCCAAATGAGAAGATTCAACTTAAATTCTCCAAACTGAAGGAAATGTGACACTAGCTTTTTAATAGGTGTGCAGCATTAGAGGTAGCAAAGAAATGATCAGTTAAGATAAAAACTCATTTTCTCCCCTTATTTCAATGTGGAATACAGTCTCCATTGTCTCGCCAGCTTGCCAGATAGTTCATATAAAATGCTGGAAATGGTTTGCCCAACACAAACAGAAATTTTATTTGAAATGACTGACAGATTTATGAGGTGTAAGGCCAGTCTAAAGAATGAAAATACAAGGCAGCGCCCCAGGGACGAACGCTCTGTACCACGGACACTCCTTTCTCTCCAGGACCAGTCATTAGTTTGCAACATTTTGCTCTTATTGTTAGAAATATTAGGCCTCAGCTCAACTGTCAAACTTTTGACAGGGAGGTAATAAGTATTCCAAGAAGCTTATCATCTTTCCAGATGTCCAGGCATCACTACTATCCAAATTCTCCCAGGCGTCTTTGCATTCCAAAACAATCCTGTCCCACGAAGGTTCAGGAAAAGCCAAGAGAGTCTTCATACTGGCTTAGGGAGGTGTCCTTCTACTAGCTTAGCTTACATGAATCAATGAGGATGTCTTTACATATCAGAGAATCCCCAAATATCACTGTTTCAAGAGGCCATGGACCCCAACCCTAAAGTTGGTGCTTAGCGATGCCATTCTGAAGGCCACTGTGGGTCTTCAAATATGGAAGCCAGTGGGGCACGTTATACAGATGGGTTTTCAGCAGAGTACCTGGAAATACGGTCTGTAGCATGAACACAAAAATCTGCCTCAGATTTCCAGGAGCTCCTTCCAGTTTTCTTGTGAACTCTTAGGCCTGCTGGAGGCAGTGAAACCCCAGGATTGGATCCACCCCCTGCTCTCATGGACCCTCCATGCCTGTGAGCTATAAGCTACGACTATGGGTACCCTACAATTGGAAGAGACCCACATGGCTCCTGGGCTCCAGGGAAAAGGAACAACATAAAGAAAGAGTGTGTCCATCAAGGGGACTGACCAGCATAGGAAACCAAGTTGAAAGAAGTACAAGTTGTCACATATACTCAGCACTATCTAAGGGAGAGAAACCCTGAATCAAGGGTCATTAAAGAGACGATCTTTCCTGAGAGAGAGAGACAGATCACTGAGCTCCCTCAGTGCTGCAGTAAAAAAGCCTACCCCCAGGCCACCTACCTCTCCGAGCAATATTTGGCTCCATGATTCCGCTTCCCAGGTCTGTGGATACAGAGAAGGAGACATAAAAGCATTGTGGCTGCAGGCCAGTTATAAACCCTTTCATTTTCGCTTTGTACGTCACTGTCTGGTGTTTCTGCTACAATGAGCGTATGCTCATTTCTGATATCCTGACACAGTGCAAGACTGACAACCAGACTGTAGACCTGGAGTTCTTCACCTGGGGGCCATGATGTTTTAGAACAGGTCTTTAGGAGTTCAATGAACTCCATGGAACCATATGTATAAATGTGTGTATATAAGCATGTGAGGATATGATGTAAACCGTAAGTTCTTGCAGATTCCCAAAGTGGTCCTTGACACAA
Source organism: Ailuropoda melanoleuca (assembly GCF_002007445.2). Lineage (NCBI taxonomy): Eukaryota > Metazoa > Chordata > Mammalia > Carnivora > Ursidae > Ailuropoda > Ailuropoda melanoleuca. Next base: position 108,014,887 of record NC_048238.1, read on the forward strand.
AAACGGTTAAAAACCACTTCGTTAGCTCCCTCCTTGGTGAACACGCAGAGGTGCTGGGAGAGTGGCTTGCCTGGGAGCTCCGTCCCGCCCCACCCCTGTAATACCGTGCCCTGCGCCTCTCTTCCGTCTGCCTTCTCTTGAGGTGTATCCTTTATAATAAACCAGTAATGAGTGCTTTCAAAACACTTCTCTAGGATGCGGGGACCCAACCAAAAAGTCGCTCTTGAGAAACCCTGCCCACCACTAACCATCCCCCTTAAATGGCACCCGGGTACCTAGAGGGCACCATCGTATCCCCCTAAGTTACAGCAACCCACAGCAGATCGTCAGAAAAGCTTTCGCCACCTCTCTCAGTGAGAATCCACACAACTGTCCTCAAAGTAAAATAACTCTTCTATTATTTGCTAACCAATTCTTTGCCCCACAGATCAGCTTGTCTTTTCTGTCCTGCTAAGTCAGTATAATTGGCTCATCTTCCAGGAGTTAGAAGAGAGGGCGGGCAGAAGGCTCGTTTTTCTCGATCCTTGAAACATCTGGATTTTCTTTACCATGTGATGTGGTAGGGCTCAAAAAGAGGCTATATTAATCTCACAATAATTAAAAGAAAACACAATTGCCAATTAGTGGCAGAGGACAATGCATAAACCTGAAAACCACACAGCTATCCTCTCAGACAAAGAAAGCATTGCTATAAAGGCAAATACACTGATAATAACCTCGCATATTTATCATGGTGGTGGATACGGGCAAATCCCACAGAGAAAGCCTTCCTTTTGGCTTCGGCATTGGCCGCCATCCAAAATTCACAGACTATAAACAATGAAAGCCTTTCCATGAAGAAAGTTTGGAGTGGAACTCACTTGGGGTCCCCAACTTTCTGAGGAAGTGCTCAAGCCATAAGTCAAAGGAACATTTTCATCAGCCCGAGGTGGCAGGCAGGATAAATGGCCTGGCCGTGAATGCGCGCGTTGAGAAGGCAGCGAAGCGGCGCTCAGGAAATGCCTGCGGGACGCTGCCGCCGAGGAAGGCCCGGCAAGGTGTTAGGCGCAGCGGGAAGCCCAGCGCCCCCAGGCCCGGCCCGCTCAGGCGAAACACAAGGGCTTCATTGTTGACTCTCTGTTGAGAGTCTGCGGTTTGACTAGCAGCCTCGTTTGGGGGAACGAGCCGCCTGGGCTTTTCTGTTCTAGAAAGCTCTGAAGGTGGAAGATGGCCCCAGGTCAGGTCGTGGGCTCTCAAGCCTGCTCACGGCCTCGTCCAGGAGATTCTAAGCTGTGCCTTCGCTGCCGCTTGAGCTGAGCAGACGTCCACATTAGTCTGCGCTGCATTCTCCTGAGGTGTTGACGTTTTGCAGCTTTTGAAGATGTAAATTTGTGATGTGTGAAATGAAAAGTACAGCACCGGGTCCTTCGAAAACTGAAAAGAAAAAGTCATTCAGAAAAAAATCTTTCCCTTTGAGGTCACTGGGTTGATTTCACCTCGGGCTGGCTGTTACCAAACCTCAGTATGAAGACTTACTTGCCTAAATGTTGACGTTTCTACATACTGAGAGAAGAGGGCAAAAGTGGTACCGAGAAGAGGCTGGGAGAAAGATAGGATGATCAGAAAGAACTCTCAGCAGCTGGGCCGACTGAGGTCCAGACCCCAAAGAAGGAGTCCACTGTTGCTGGAAGGCCTAGGGCAATGGTCTCAAATCCACAAGGAGCTTGTGGGAACGAACACTCCTCGTGCTTTCTCCCAGTGCTGAAATAGCTACAGGGTGTTCCGGGGGGTACAGAGGGGGAGGAAGTCACCTCCCTCCTGCCCAGTGAATCACAGTCCAGCCCCGTACTTCCTCTGGGCGTGGGGCTCTTGCTTGGGGAGGATGGAAAGTTGGAGATGATGATGGATGCCTCTGCCTTCCATTATACTTGCAACCAGAGACATAGGGTTCAGAGAGGACTCTCACACAGAGATTCCCCGCAAAAAGAAGTATCATTGGGGAATTTCACGGGTGCTTGGGGATCCTCAGTTAGAACTTTTCTGTGGGCAGACGCTGGGTGCTGGGCTAGACTCCTTCCCACACACCAACCTCCTAGGGCCTCTAACAGAGTTACAAACGGCTCTGTGTTGTGGAACGGTCTCCACAGAGCACACGTGCAAAGGCCAAATATGTACTCTACACATACTGAATACGTGAAGTGTCTGGCACAGCTGAGAGAGGTCAACACATCAGAGATATTGATTGTGGGTATCACATGATCCAAACTGTGACCACGTTCTACCACTCGACTGAACTCCCTGAGGACAGACACCTCTTGGGATCTCCTGCACAGTGCCTGGAAGAGAGCGTCAATACACTCAGGATTCAGTCAATGTTTTTCCAATGAATGGATGAATAAAAGAAAGAAAGGATGAGTGAATGAATGAAAGGAAAAGCATGACATAGACATTGCAGGAAAAAAAAGAACTTTCTCTCATCCTCCGCGTCCAATGAATACTGCTGATCTTACCTCCTAACATCTTTAAAGCCATCCCTTCACTTCTTTCATCACTGCCCCCACACTGTCATTAATTCCAGCTTGACCTCTTCACAAGTCTCCCAGCTGGTCGCTCCTCCACGTATCTCAATTCCCTTCCCAACGTATGCTCCGCTCTGCAGTCACTGGGATCGATGTAAAATTCATAGCTGATCATCATGTCACCCTCTTTCTTACAATATTATGATGGATCCTTTGCACTTGGGATAAAGACCAAACTCCCTACCTTGGCAGGTGTAGGCTGAGACTGAGCTGTGCGAGAGCGGAGGTCTGTGTGGCCACAGTCACGGGACTTACAAGCAGGGTACAAGAGAGACGAATTCAACTTCCAGGTAAGAATACACACACCTGGAGGGCAGCCCAGGCGGCACTCCACCCAGATACCCAGAGCACCTGTGGCTGAGGCGGAGCGGAATAAGAAATTCGAGAGAATCGGTTTTGGATTTTAATTTCTTTGGAGTTAAGAATTCTGAGCTGTGGACTTAACTTACAAGGAGAAGGGCTTTCAATTTGGGACCTTAACTTCTTTGGACCTTAGCTTATAAAAATAAGAGGATTTCATTTATTTTTGTTTTCCAACATTTTAATATTATATACAAATGTGACCTAATGCAGTGTCTATTCTAATTGGAACTAAGTTTTCAAATATAGATACGTATATATTTTGCAACTCATCTTACGTTTCCTATCCTTGGTTCCATTTTCATAATAAAAGGAGTATAATGTTTTCTTTTTTTCAATTTTAAAGTAAACATTTTCCCTGGGAAATCTTCTGATTTATTTTTTTTCTGATGTTTTATTGTGCTAAAATACATAGAACATAAAACTATCTTGACCATTGTTAAATTTTTAAATTTATTTTTATTTTAATTCCAGTAGAGCTAACACACTATTATATTAGTTTCAGGTGTAGGATATTCCACACATCGCCCAGCGCTCATCACAAGTGTGCGCCTTAATCCCCATCACCTATTTCACCCATCCCCCCAACCTCCAATCTGGTAACCATCATCTTGTCTATAGTTTAAGAATCTGATTCTTGGCTTTCTCTCTGTTTTTTCCTTTGCTCATTTGTTTTGTTTCTTAAATTCTACATATGAATGAAATCATGTGATATTTTGTCTTTCTCTGACTTATTTCGCTGAGCGTAATGCACTCCAGCTCCATCCACGTGGTTGCAAATGGTAAGATTTCGTTCTTTCTGATGGCTGAGCAGTTTTCCATGGTAGATATGTACCACATCTTTATCCAGTCATCTATTGATGGACTGCTTACATAATCTGGCTATCGTAGATAATGCTGCTATAAGCCTCAGGGCACGTGTGTCCCTTTGAATTAGCGTTTTTGTATTTTTGGGGTAAATACCCAGTAGTGGGATTACTGGGTCTTTGGGTAGTTCTATTTTTAAGTTTTTGATGACCCTCCATACTGTTTTCCACAGGGCTTGCACCAGTTTGCGTTCCCACCAACAATGCAAAAGGGTTCCTTTTCCCCCACATCCTCACCAACACTTGTTTCTTGTGTTTTTGATTCTAGCCATTCTGACAGGTGTGAGGTGATATCTCATTGTGGTTTTGATGTGCATTTCCCTGATGATGAACGATGCTGAGCATCTTTTCATGTGTCTGTGGCCATCAGGTTGTCTTCTTTGGAGAAATGTCTGCTCATGTCTTCTGCCCATTAAATTGGATTGTATTTTGGGTGTTGAGTTGTTATCTTGACCATTTTTAAGTACACAGTTCAGTGATATTCAGTACATTCATACTGTTGTGCAATCTTCACCACCATGTGTGTCCAGAACACTTTCATCTTTAAAACTGAAAGGCTGTACTCGTTATCTTTTTTTTGGGGGGGGTGTACTCGTTATCTAACTAACTCCCCATTACCCCCTCCCCTCAGCTCCTAGAAAAGACCATTCTACTTTCTTTTTCATTTTTTTAGTCTCCCCTTTTCCCTCTTGCTCTAACCTCTGGTAATCAGCATCCTACTCTCTGTTCCTGTGAGTTTGGCTTTTTTTTAATTCCACATTTCAGTGATATCATGCAATATTTGTCTTTCTGCGTCTGGCCTATTTCACTCAGCATAATGTCCTACAGGTTCATCTGTGCTGGTGCAAATGGCGGGATTTCCTTCTTTTGTAAGGCTGAATAATGTGTGTGTGTGTGTGTGTGTGTGTGTGTGTGCATGTGTGTGTGTGTGTGTGTGTGTATTCTTCATCCATTCATTCATTTTCTTTATCCATTCGTTCACTGATGAACATTTAGGTTGTTTCCATATCTTGGCTATTGTGAATAATACTGCAATGAACATGGGGGTGCAGATACCTCTTTGAAATAGTGATTTCACTTCCTGCAGATATACCCTCAGAAGCAGGATTGCTGAATCATATGAGAGTTCCATTTTTAATTTCTTGAAGAATCTCCATACTGCTTTCCATAACAGCTCTACCAATTTATGTGCCCACCAACAGTTTAAAAGGGTTCCCTTTGTCGCCACATCCCCGCTAACACTTGTTATCTTTTGACTTTTTGGTAATGGCCGCTCTAACGGTGTGCGGTATAAGCTCGTTGAGGTTCTGATGCGCATTGCCTGATGATTAGCAGTGTTGAGCTCCTTTTCATAGACCTACTGGCCACTTGCATGTCTTTGGTGAAATGTCTTTCGGGTCCTTTGCCCCTTCTTAATTGGGTTCTTTGTTTCTTGGCTGTGTAGTTGTATGAATTGTTTACAACTTTTAGCTATTAACCCCTTATCAGATGTATAACCACATCGCTTTTTTGTGGATGCTGGAAGAGCCAGTGCATAATGCTCAATGTTCGTGGCCACCACCATGGTGACGATGAAAGCGGGGGTGGACAAGAGAGCCTCCACCAGCCTGCATTCCAGCAACTATGAAGAGCAAAGCCCCTGGCTGATCTACACTGGAAAAATCATGTGAATGAGAAACTGAACTGAGTTGGGGCTGTTTGTTACCACAGCATAACCCAGCCCACAGGGACCTGCACAGACTATCTTTGATGAAAGAGTTTTCCAAGGAAATTAGTAATGTAAACATAATTTCAAGGTAAGGATTTAACTTCCCTCCAGTACTTGCAGAGTGCTTATTTACTTGACATGGTGATAAAAGTCATTATTGCCTCCTCATGAAAGCAAGTTCCCAAACATCCTTTCTGATCCCGGTGTGAGTTATATGGATTTATTTTATAGCATTTGTCAATTGGTAATGAATTCCAGTAAAGGTTTTCTGCCAAACCTCCTTCATCTTTTTGGTCAAATGTTTACTGAGCACTTACTATGTTTCAGGAACTTGTTCTAGGTATTGGGGCATCAACAGTAAACAAGAAAGACATGGTCCCTTGCTTCAGGGAGCAGGGAACTGTTCTAAAGGAAAAGAATAGGGTGCTTGGAGATCTACCTGGCCAGAGGGGACAGAGAAGGCGTCCTAGAAAATATCGCATCCTCACTGAGACTAGAAAGGTGAACAGGACTTAGCCTGAGATGGCACCCGTCAGTACAATCTGGATCAAATGGAATATTCAAGAAATAGGGTATTTAGGTTAATTTAAAGTTCTAAATTTTTAATTAAATAATTAATTATACCTCCTTTATAAAGATAAAATTTCCAGTACTTTCCTAGCTATTTTCTCAACTTACTGTTACAAACTCTCAGTGAGGTGGGGCATTGAGAACATACTATTCTCTCTGTTCCTGTAGGCATTTTGGGGGCCCCGACCATGTCCCTCAGCCCTGACCATTTGCATGCCTACCAGCCCAACCTCCCGCTGCCAGTGCCTGAGTCTCTGCCTGAGTGCTGTGTCTGCCCACTAGTGTCCGCGCCACCTGCCCACGTGGCAGCCCGGGGCTGCGGCTCTGAGCAAATGACTGATGGGGCTCAGTGTTTGAATGACCCAGCTCCTTCAGCCCTTGGGCAGGGTCAGAGGCAATGGGTTCTACTCCGGTACCTGGAGATCTCCAGGATTAAGCCCCTCTTGCCCTCAGTGATGGCTGTCTTAGTAACACGTCTTTATTGGCTACTTTCCTGTATAATTTCTTCACTCCTCTGCAGGTGTTTCCTGAGAGCACCGCTGTGATGATTAATTTTGTGTCTCAACCTGACTAGGGCATGGTGCCCAGTTGTTTGGTCAAACACCAGTCTACATGTTTTGTGAAGGTATTTCTTTTAACGTGATTAACATTCAAGTCAGTAGACTTTGAGTAACGCGGATTACAAAGCAGATGAGCCTCCATCTATGGGAGGGCCTCACCCATTCAGCTGCAGGCCCAACGAAAAAAAGACTGAGGTCTCCCAGGGAGGAAGGACTTCTGCTCCGGACGGCCTTCAGTCTTGAGCTGCAATGGCAGCTCTTCGCGGGTCTCCAGCCTACAGGCCTGTCCTGCAGATTTCAGACTTGCGGCCCTTGAGTCCTTAAAATAAATCACAAATCTCTTTCTCTCTTTGTTTCTCGCTCTCTCTTTCCCTCCCTATGTATATACGAGTATATATTCATACAAATACACGTACATGCAGACGTATAAAACATACGCACAAATGTACAGCCACATGAGTCGATCTTTCTTTTCCTCAGACACTTTCTCAAGACGCATCCCGGGCAGCCTTCCGCGGCCAATAGGGCTTGCTGGGCCGGGAGGCCCCCGTTGGCCAGCCCTCTCTGAAGCGCGTCACCATGCTTTCTGAATTTGGTAGCAGCTGACGGTGTCCGCCTCTTTCTCCCACCTCTGCTGTCTTACCAGCCCCCTGAAGCTGGAGCCGACTGTGCCTTCTGGCCCCACCGGCCCCTGCCCGCCCCCCTACCACCACTCGGGTGCTGACTCAAGCCTGCTCCGTCTGCCGCCGGGCTGCAGAGACCAGCCCTCCCCGCAAAACCTCACACCCGGGGACTGGAGCAGGAAATGATGCGTCACTCCTAGAGCCCAGATCTGCCGGGCCACCCACAGCTGAGTCTAGCGTAGGCCTGGCCAGGAGCGGGCCAGACCCTGCGTTGATGGGTTGAGAAAGGGGCCACGTGAGTGGACACCTCTCGGCACAGTGAGTTATTGCAAAGTCTCTCATTCCAGGGGCCTTTAGAAGAGCTGGCTGAGAAAAGAACAGGAAGAGTCACAGAGCTCATCCTGTTATTTTTGAAGCTCCACACATGAGCCTAGAGCTCATTCGCATGTTCGCCAAAGTGCTTGCAGAACCGACCAGCTCCGGAGACCACGCTCTGTCGACACCGGGCCGGCAGCATCTGGAAGATGGAGCCCCCGCGAGCCCTGCTTCTGGCCATGGGAAGGCGGGCCCTCCCGTGGCCCATCGGCAAGGCCGCAGCACGCACGGCCGCAGCCCAGCCAGAGAAGGGACGGAAGGGAAGGGCTCAAGGCTGCAGGCGAGTAGGACACGGTGACAGTGACAGTGACCGAGACGGACACAGTCGGAGCCTTCCACGAGGAAATGTAGCAACAGAGGCTGGGCCCCTGCGCCCTCACCCCTCCTTGGAGCAGCCATCTTGTCAGATCAGCGCAGGCCAGCTGGGCAGGCCGGGGTGCTGGTGACTCCAAAGCCGAAGCCCCCAACTCCCCGTGAGAAAACAGTACGTGGTTTGCCAAGGTCACTTTGATGAGGCCATCCATGTGGACCAGAAGCCACGTGACCCGCACAAGGGATGAAGAGGCCAGGGCACTAGTGTCGTCGGCATCACCACCAACCCCCAAGATGGCGCACCTGAGGCCAAGGGCTATCCACATGCGGGGTGATATTGCAGTAGTTCGCGTGGTCTGATCAAGTCCTAAAATCAACCCAGTGATAGAGGCAGTGCGTATCATCCTCTTTTACACACGAGGAGAGTGATGAAGGCTCAGAGAGGTTAATGCACTTATCTAAGGCCACACAGCTAGTCAGGGGTGGAGGCAGAATTCACACTCCAAAATCAGGGCCCCTTTCACCTGCGGCAGTTTCTCTCCCAAGCTCTCAGTGATCACAAAGCGAGGCAACAGATAGGTTTCAGACATTTGTGAGGCCCTGTGCTGAGTGCTGAAAAAGTAGTGGTAAATAGGATACCACAAAGTCCCTGTTCTCTGGATCCCATATGCTAGTGGGGGAAATGGACAATGACCCACAAACAAGAACATAATTCAAGGTCACAAAATGGCGGACACAGGTTACCCTGCGGGTCATCCCCGCCACAGGCCAGACCCTGTGTCCGCACCCCCTCCACCGAAAAGCCTCCCCCAGGCCTGGTCCCCCACTCTGGAAGTGGCCCCCAAGCTACAGACTGGCCCAGTAGCATGCGAGTCTTGGCACACTCGTGTGTGTGTGAGAGTTTAGTTTGAGACGAAACTCAACCAAGTCCAGTTTATAAAGAAGGAAGGAAAATAAATCCATGAAAAGTGTACTGTCAGTCACAATGGACACAGCTCCCGTGCAGAGAAGAGTTGGCCTTTCACAGGACTCAAGAGTATGACAGCTGGAAAGGATAGCCCCTGGTTGGGGAGACCCAGATCCAGGAAGGAGATTTGTCCCAGGTCACCCATGGGTCCCTGTCAGGGTCAGGGTCAGGGCTCAAATTTCAGTACTGGGAGGGCAGAGATGGAAACACAATCCCTAACCTCCAGGTCCTCACAGCCTTGGCAAACAATGAAGAAATGTTCCAAATAATTGCCCCAGACTTTGACACTTGCCAAGTAATAATTCTATTAACTGGCTGCTATTTTTCAGAAGTATCCCCTAACTATAGACCCTCTTCCCTCTTGTTTCCACTCTGGCACTGGTGGCCTGGGATGTGCAGAGTAATCACTTCCAAGAGGGTCCCACCTTCTCCTTCACCTCATGGAGTCTGGGAAAAGAGGAGAAGATACCAGATGCAGCCCGGGTGTGGTATGGTCTCAACTCACTGAGGGCTCCCAACACCCAGCACAAGGAGTTCTGTCTCTCCCTTCTCCCCCCATGGAAATGGGCCCAGAGAGGGTAAGTGGCTTGCACAAGGTCATCCAGCTCTCACATGGCAGAATGGGGTCAACTGATGTTCCAAGGAGACCCAAAAGAGAGAACCAGAGGACCAGAGATTGAGGGCTCCTCAGGAAATCTGGTTTGTTTGCCAAACCAGAAAACAGAAATTCGGAGACTGCATGTCTCCACTGAGTCCTGGAGACCTCCAGTCAGATGGGAGAGCCTTGTGAGAGTCAGAGGAGGGAAGCTTGATGAGTTGGGACCTCAGAAGACCCACATTCAAAAGGCCTGATGTGTCACCTATGCCTTTGCCGGTGTCACCTTCTCTGGCCCCCCAGAGTTAAATCTGCTGCTGGTCTTCCCTGCAGCCCCAGGCCCACCGTGGGGTCTGGCGTGACCATACCAGGGGCAGGGCTTGCATCAGCACAGTCCGTGTGCACAGGGCCTCCCCGAGCCAGGACGTGGTGACCACTGGATGCACTCAGTAGGGCTTGGAATAAAGTCCCCCAAAGCCGGTGTGCCTGTGTAGGTGTTAGGGCGAGGGCGGTAACCAGAAAGAGAAAAGGAGAACCTTCCTTTCAGTTGCTGCTCCTAAGTGAGCAAATCCCTTCCTCTGAGACCTCCAGCCACCAGGCAGGTCTAAGAGCCTATTTGTTCTCTGTCTGAACATGTGGCATTTATTACCGCCCACCTTGGATCAGGACTCTTTGTGCCCAGCCTCAGCCCTGGCCACCCCGAGTCTCCGAGTTCCCTCAGGGCTGCTCGTTGCTACCCCACCTGAGTCACCCTTCCTGTGTAGGGTGGCCAGTCGGCAAATCAAAACCCAAGACACCCAGTTAAGTTGGGATTTCCGATAAACAACAAATCTTTGTTTCAGTATGCCCCATGCGATATCTGGGACATACGTATAGAAAGCAATTATTCATTGTGCATCTGAAAGTCATATTTAACTGCTCGTCCTGGATTTTATCAGGCAGCCCTATTCCTGCAGCCCCCTTGGTGGCGGGCACCTGCTGCCAATACTGGTTGATGGAGAAAACAGTGTAATATCCTGTTCTGCAAAAGTATTTGGGGATAAATACTGCAGGCTGCCGCCGCGACATTTCTTCCTCTTGTGTCATTTTTGGAGGACGTTTTCGCCATATAGAAAGCCTGCCTCTTGTGGGATGCAAATGAGACCCAGTCCCAGAGGGGGAAAAATGAGTTAGAAAGCAGTTAGAAAACAACCCCAGGGGATCCGAGGCCCGCGCTTCATCTGCCGAGTCTTTTATTCTCGTTAATTCATAACAGTGTCTTTTAAATCCTGGACTAGAATTCGAGAACAGTCGGCGTGTGTGACAGTCATTACTCCTAGGAGACGCCCCCTCCGCCAGCTGGGTGCCCTCCGCGCGTTCCTGGTGCCACAGCGACCTCCAATGGTCTTGCGGGGAACCGCACGCTGTCTGTAGCACCGGGCGAGGGACCAGAGCCCGGCCCCTGGACTGCGGAAGACGCGGCATCCCTTGGCCGCCCAGGGTCCCGGGCTGGGTGGGAGGACCTCCGCCCAAAGACACAAACCCAAGTGCGCCACGTGGAGACAAAGCTGTGCCCTGCTGCTGTGAAGCTCCGACCAGTCCAGGGTTATATTTCATCCGGCATGCCAGTGTACCATCGCTGACCCAATTTCACAGATGTTCTCTTCAAACCGGACTGGGCTTTGTGAATAGTTTTAACTATCAAGCTGCGGTGATGGAAACGTCAAAAAAAAAATCCTTTAAATAGGTGAGGGGCGGTTGGGCTCAGAATTGATTCTTACTCTGCCAGTTGGTTATACTTAAATAGAGAGCTGAGGGCTGTGGGCGAGGTAAAAGGACTGGAATTAAGACCCCCCCACACACACCCGTTGCTTCTTACCTCCAGCTAGCAACAGTCTCCCTTCATTTCCAAGAAAGGGCGGCACTACCGATCGGTTATTGAAAACACACACGACTCCCGTAACCTTGTTCATTTTCATATATGTAGCTTGGAGCAAGAGGTTCTCTGCCTTTGATTTGAAAGGAATACAAAGAATAAAGGGAAATGAAAAATACGGCCCCAGAGAGGCGGGTGCTTGATCCTTCCATGCACACATACACACACACCTTGGTGCCTTGCAGGTACGCACAAAGGCAATTTTCCAAACGGGTGGGCACCAGCCTTTCCTCTTTCACAAGTTGGTCTTCTGGCAGCTTCACAGCTTTCGGTTGGCTCATTTGCACAAATCATCTTAGCTGAAATCTCCCTCCTCGGTGGGGACACCTACGGAGAAGAATGCTGCCCGGGGAAGCAGCCCCTGCAGGGGGGCCGTGGAGACCCAGACAGGGAGGCAGCCACAGAATAGACTTCGTACATCGCGTCTGAGGTCTGCTCCACTGGGCTACTGTGAATTCTTGGCTGAGTGGCTTCCCTCCTCTGGGCTTCAGCTCCCCTCCTGGAATGAGGAGCTGCATGGTAAGCCTCTGGACTGTGAGTCTGATTCTAGCTACGAGGCCTCTGGTCAAACACTTCAAAAGAATTCTTTCATTCATTCATTCATTCATTCATTCATTCATTCATTCAGCAAACACATGAGTACGTAAAACGTACCACACACTGGATTAGATGCTTAGCATAGAGAAATTAATAAGGAATGCCCCCTTCTAGGATGAGGTCATTGCAAAGCGATAGAAGTATTAGAGGAGAGGTATAAACCCAGGTGCGGGATGCCTTTGACGGTAATGTAAATTTGTGCAACCTCTTTGGAGGCCCGTTTGGCCCCAGCTGCTGGATTGCCAGATGCACACACCACATGAGTTGGGAGGCCCAGTTGCCCGACTGACTCTAGTTATCTTAAGCAGAAAATGTTTGCTCTGTTTTTTGTGTTTTTTTTTTAAGAAAAAGCTATTGAGTCCCAGGGAACCCAAGGGAAGGCTGAAGGCCTCAGTCTAAGGTCCAGGTAGGGACACAGATGACCAGCCACCCGCCGTGACCACAGTTGAAATTACACCGTAAAAACTGGTGACACCAGTACCAGTGCCATGGCCACGGCCGGACCCTGGCAGCCACTGCTCGCCTGCCATTAACTGCAGAGCCTGGGCACTGTGCCATGCCACCACCGCTTCCTACCACAAAGATGGAGTCGCTGCTGTTCTCGCTTTCCAGACTCGAGGAGGAAGGGGTCTGCTTTGCTGGGTCAAGGTCACACGCCCACGTTCTAGCCACAAGGGAGCCACAGGGAAAGCAGACATCCAGCATTTTGTGCCTCTACAGTAGCGAGTGGACTCCACCTCCCACCCAAAGTACTAGCACGGGCAGTGTCCCATGCAGACGAAGACATGTATGAGGCCGGTGGCCAAAATCGTGATGAGTGTCCTCTGCACACACCTTTGACCTGGAAATTCCAGTTCTGCAATTCCCACGCCTGCAGAGATACGGTAATGCTCACACAAGCGCCCACAGATGATTGCACAGTGGTGTTCTCTGCCGAGAAACGACACTTGAAACACCCAAAGAGCGTTAGAGGCTTAGGGGAGTTCTGGACAACAATGCTGCCATTGTAAAGATTGCGTTCATTCATTCCGCGAGCATTTGTTGCGGATGCCTTTGGGAAGGCAGGGGAGGAGTTGGGACAAGGAGTTGTGGCTGGTCGGCAGGGGCCAGACCCTGGAGGGACTACATATACAGAGACCAGGTGAAAGCGTTTTCTGCTTGTCCTCATTTCAGTGGGAAGCCATTGAAATATTTGAGGGTGGAGGAGGTGCAAGCTGTGGGCGGTAAAGCCATCAGATCTGTGTTTTTTCAAGATCACCTTTTCAAAGAACCCTGTGAACTGGATTGTAGCACAGTGGGAGTGGAGACCACTCAGGAAGCGGTCGCATGTCCAAGTAACAAGGGATGAGGGCACAGAATGGTGCCGGTAGAGATAGAGACCTGGGTGGGTCCAGGATCTACTCACAGGAGTAAAATCCACATGGTCCGCAGGTGGATGTCTATGCCCCGTGGTGTTGTGAAGGACAAGGCTGGGCAAAGCAGCAGTCTCGGTCTTAACCTTGTAGAAACACTCGCGTTTACTGGCTGTCGGGGAAGAGGAAGGAAACTGGATTCTGCTTTTGTCCTCCAGGAAACTGTCACACTCACAAGGAAATGCTTCAGATTTGGGTGTCGTAGAAAGTTGGAGTTGAGAAAGCCCTTAGAAATTATGCAGCATGAAAAACAGGTTGTAAAATAGAAAAACAAACAGGATGTAGAATAGGGTCCAATTGTTTAATATATTCTGCTTACGAAGGGCTACGCCAAGTAACGGTGCCAGTGGAGTATTGCCTTTGCTTTTGTACATTTTTCTAATTTTTCTGTGATGAATATGTAAAACACTTTTGCAATAACAGAGAATCCAATATAATTTTTGAAAAGAAATTATCTAGTACATAGAACTCCTCTAGGGGGAGCAAACTGAGACGGGAGAGTCTCTCTGGACAGGGAGAAAGAAGAAGTCCAACATTACTAGAGAAGTGTTTTGTTGCTGTTGTTGTAAATTCTTCGTCTTTATTTGAAAGCTCCTTGCCCTCTTTAAAGATTTTCAAGGGGCGCCTGGGTGGCTCAGTCAGGGAAGTGTCTGACTCTTGGTTTTGGCTCAGGTCGTGCTCTCCGGGTCATGGGATCATGTCAGGCTTCGTGCTCAATGCAGAGTCTGCTTGGGATTCTCTCTCCCTCTGCCCCTCCCCCTGCTCACCCACTCACACGTGCTCTCTCTCTCCTTCTGAAATGAATGAATAAAACCCTTCAAAAAAAGATGTTCAAGTCTACATGCAAAGGGCCACTCACCTTGTGCAGTCGGCAAGTTATTCTAATAATTGAGTGTGTGCTCTCCAAATCATCAATGGCTCAGAGACAGAAGGGGTCTTCGTGGTTAGTTCTGCTCTGGCAAACGGGTGCCCATGTCAGGATCAGGGTTTTTGAACCTTGGTACCAGGGCCACTTGGGGCCAGACGGCTCTCTGTTGTAGGGGCTGCTCTGAGCATGCCTGCTGTCATTTCTGGCCTCTCCCCTACTTGACTCCAGTAGCCGCCCCCTCCCAGTCACAACAACCCAAGATGAGTCTGGACATCGCCAAATGTGCCCTGAGGGCAGAATGGCAGAGAACCAGCGGCCTAGGCGATGCTTACGTACCTCAGGTGACAGAACTCACCCGGTGTGGGAACGGCCCTTCCCACCACACGCTCCTGTTCAAAAGCGCACCCTTCTGCCGAGTGGCCGCCCGCCTCCCTGCAGCACCCGCTGCCCTGCTGCTTCTCCCCTGCGGGCCGTGCCAGCTTGTCCAATGGCTCCGGCCTAGGATGGTTCTGCAGAGATCTCAAGGCCATGCCCTGCTCATTGCCCCCAGCCCTACTCCCAAGTCTTCTCTCTTCCAAGTCGAACATTCCTCCTTCAGCTCTTCCTCATCTGTTCCTCATCTGACACAGGCAGAGCAGCCGGCAATCTCCCTCCTCCCAGATTCCCAGATGTAGCCAGACATCGCTTTCACGCCTGGCACCTACATCACACAAAGTCCCACACTGAGCTGCTGACCAAAATGTGGAAGGTTCGCACACGTGACACGTCTCCCTTGGGTCACCCCTCCTTAGCACTTTGGTCCTGGGGCCCAGTTGTTAGGCCTACGTGCTTGCCTTTGAGGACAGAGAGCTGGCTGGGGATGGGATGGAGTAGAAAATGACTTGTCATTGCATACCTGTGAATGCCTGCTAAACTCCGTACCAAGAAACTTGGGGTATTGCCTCGTCGCAGTAAGTCAACAAATGAATCCACTGGACATAATTCACCTGCTAAGATTCACCCAATCCTCCCCACCTGTCCTGATCCATTTGGAAATTTATGATGTCTTCCAGTGTTCTCACTTTCTTCCCCAAATACGATAAGCACGCCTTCCAAATCTTCGCTCAAAGCCATCGATGAGGAAAGGTGGAAAGGACAAGCCAGGGTTTGTTAAGGCACTTTTAAGTCAAAGGCACTAAGTGGGCACTTTTCCAGTTGGCACCCCACGAACCCACCCATTTCCCTCAAGAAGACAAGTCTGCCTTCCTTTAAGTGGTTTCCCTAAATAGGGGTCCACCTGACTGGTCACCCCACTTCCTCCTCCTTTCTGGGGAGTCTCTAACTGCTTCTACACGCAAGGGCAACTTACTGCCTGCTGCCAGTAATTCAGCTCCTTTGGAACGAGCCCCCCACCATGCCTGGCCTGGCCTCACACTGGTGGGAGCAGGTCGGGGACTGCAAGGGGGCAAAACTGCACATCGGTAGGGAGGCCTGTGAACCGGCTTCACTTATTGTCAGGCAGCATCAAGCAGTCCCAAAACAGCAGCAAGAATTGTACACACAATGATAATGGCAAATTTAATATGATTTATTCATACAATAACTCATGCTGCACTTAACACAAATACAAGGATACCTTTTTCAATAGTGTGGAAGAGATGAATTCATAAAACCTGTTAAGTAAATAATGAGTTTTGAATATAAATCACCTGCAAAGGTTCTTTCCAAAGCACACCCGAAACGACGATAAATTAGGGCAAGGGTTTTGTAAATGTCAGCCTCAGTCCTGCTCTAAACCGTCTTACTCACATAAATCACAGTCCCTGACTTTTTACAGACAGGAAAACACAAAAGCGGTTAACCCCTGGCCTTTACTCCTCTTTCTGCCCACGTCCTAAGTCTGGCTCCCTAGCAGGTGCCAAATACACTGGACATCAAGCCTTTGTTCCCCACCACCGGCGGGACTCCGCTCCTTCTGCCTGGGCTGTGCCACATCACCCTCTGTATGCACCTGCAGCTGGCCTCCCAGACACCTCCCCCAGAGCCAACCCAAGCCACGTTTGTTTTCTCCAGCCTGAAATCACCCCCATCAGAGGCCTAGGACCGTTGTCCGGAATCCAGAGATCACCACCAGTGGCGGCCAGTAATCCTGGGGGGGACAACAGCCCCCAAGCAAAGCCCTTGAGGACTCTCCACATCAGACTGCCTGGATTTCAGCAAACACTCGAGAGGAAAGCAGCATCTGCCCCGCTGGGGCAGTGAGTGGACGGGACACCAGCAGGAGCTTCAGAAGCATGTGGGAGGCAAGTGCCAAGAGCAGTGAAGGCTCTTACCCATCATGGCAACATTGTAGGTGATCCAAGGGCACTGAGTAGTTCTCGGGTGTAGGGGAGATTGCCTGGGAGAGGTAAGGGGACATGGAGTGCATTGGAGCGGGAGGAGGCTGGGCTGATAGCAGGCTCAAATACGATGGGTTATACCACCAGCCAAAAGAGATACTGGGCAGAGCTAAAGGGGGCAGCTGGGTTCTAGTTCAATGCCCGATCCCGGGCCAGAAATCATGAGACCCTTCAAAGGAGCTGTAGTGTGCAGGCTGGACTTGGGCAAGGAGAAGGCGCTGAGCTTTATTTGGGAATTGATACCCAAACCCCCTCACATGGTGAGGTCTGACACTGTTCCCATTAAACATTAACTCCCCAGGCCCTCCCCTCCCTGGCCCCTGGTAACCACCATTCTACTTTCTGTTCCTATGAATTTGACCACTCTAGGAACCTCACAGAAGTGGAGTCGTACAGTATTCATCAGTTTCTGTCTGGTTTCTTTTACTTAAGAGTAGTGTCTTCAAGGGCCATCCACGTTGTAGCATACGTCCAAGATTCCTTCCTTTTGAAAACTGAATAATGCTCCATTGTACAAATAGACTACATGTTGTCTCTCCATTCAGCCCCTGATGGACACCTGGGTTGTTTCTGCCTTTTGGCTATTGTGAATAATGCTGCTGTGAACATGGGTGCACAGTTATCTGTTCCAATCTCTGCTTTTAATTATTTTTGAGTATATACCTGGTCTTAATCAGTTAAAAATACTGGGGTGTGTGCGGCAAGACGAGCAAGGTGGCTGGAAGAGCCTC
The DNA here is from genome assembly GCF_002007445.2 of Ailuropoda melanoleuca. Taxonomy (NCBI): domain Eukaryota; kingdom Metazoa; phylum Chordata; class Mammalia; order Carnivora; family Ursidae; genus Ailuropoda; species Ailuropoda melanoleuca. Next base: position 108,032,282 of record NC_048238.1, read on the forward strand.
ACCCTGGCTACAGAGGGCAAGATTTCTCTGAGTGATGGCAAGGGGCCAACGTCACTGATGCCTCCCGGGCAGGGAGGAGGAGGGAGGAGCAGAGGGAGAGGGACAAGCAGACTCTGTGCTGAGTACAGAGCCCAACCTGGGCTCCATTTCACCACCCCGAGATGATGGCGTGAGCCGAAATCAAGAGTCGGACGCTCTACCGAGTGGGCCACACAGGTGCCTCGCTGATGTTATTTTACATCACAGAAGGAGGATACAGGATTGGATATGACAGATTTCAACTATGCAAAGACACAAATGTCCTTACGTGTGTATATGTACGTGGGCAGGAAAAAGAGCAGGGAGAAATGCAAGATTGTCACAATGCCTGGATTCTGGAGAGCGCTCTTCTTTTCATCCTCACCATTTTCCGCATCTTCCACATTTTATACAATAAGCATATAGGACTCTGATAATGGGTAAGAGATGAGGTAGATGAAGAATAAAACTGAACCAAAAAACTGGAAAGGGAAAATGAATATTTATTCAATTCCCAATTCCCAGATTGGGAAGGCTCTCCATGTTTAACAGGAAAAAAAAAATCAGACAGGAAAAGAGCCATTTGTTTATTTTAAGAAGTGAAACCCATAACCAAAATTTAAAGGGAAATTCACACAACTGGAAATACAAACAGCCAACAATTTTACAAAGAGAACAAGGATCAAGGTCACTGATAAGCAGAGAGTTACAGGGTCAAACGGATACCACTTTCACCTATTATCATTAGGGGTGGGGGCTTTTTGGTTTTATGGTTTTTATTATTTGTATGCTTGTTTGCTTTATTTTTAGTTTTACTACCCTAAGGTAGCAGGAGAGTGGGGAGAGGGGCCAAATAGAGAAGGTTCTGACAATCTGGCACTGAGACACAAGCCTAAGAGAGTAACTTGAAATACATAAAAACATTGTATTCACAAAGTTGTTCATCACAGCATTACTTACAATACTGAAAATTTGGAAATAAGCTGAATTTTCAATCATTGAAAGGTTAATTATGAAAAGCTACAAAATAAAATATATTACTTCCAGTATAAAGTATCTTTGCAGAAATTTGTAGTAACCACATATAATATTTAGTGAGAAAAAGAAGAATATAAAACTATAAGATAAAACACATAGGATGATCACAGCAAGTAAAAAATTCATAGCCCAAAGAAGGCAAGATATTAAGTGACCACCCTGGGGCAAAACACTGATGCATTTTCTCACCTTTTACTACACTTCTGTTTTCCAGTTTTTCTATAATTAAACACTCTAACTTTGTGCTCAGAAAAAGATACCTTTTTTCAAAGTGGCCACAAGACTCTTTAGCGATGTTCCTGTTCATTTCACGCCACGACATGGTCTAAAGTCACAGACTGCCAGCCTCTTGGAGATGGAGGGGGCGGGGGAGTGAATGTGAAGCATGGTCATGAATGGAGGGGCAAGGGGACAAGCAAGGGCGGGCTGGGAGGCAGGGATCGGCAAGGGAGAGTCAGGGACCAGTGTGCACACTGGTCGGCCAAGGAAAGGGGCTTTGTGGAGCCAGGGAAGACTCTGACTGCTCAGCGAAGGTCTGTGTGGACCCCGTAGTAGGCACTGGCGGTGTTCGCAGAGGGCGGGGTCAAAGAGGGAGTTCAGGAAGACACGTGGATTCTTCTGGAGCAAGGGAGGAAAGAGGAGGGGGGGTAAGCTACGTGGGAAGGAGGTGAGAGGGCTGGTGATGGTGATGGCACTAGTCGTGGGGGAGGAGAGCACCAAGGGCCTTGGCGTGCCTCCAGAAAAGCCTCTGTATGCAAACACAGGGTGGACAATCGAGGGATTTGCCAATCGCTGGGTGGACCAGGCTCACATTCAGAGTTAGGGCCACTCCGTTCCACTTTCTACCACGATGGAAAGGTTCTAGATCCGTGCTCTCCAATATGGCAGCTGCCAGCCACATCAGGCTGATGAGCACTTGAAATACGGCAAGCCTGAGATTCTGCTTTGGAAATGTCTATCTCATTTCAATTCATTCAAATAGTCACGTGTGCCCAGTGGCCACCGGACGCACACATCTAGGGGCGGTGATTCTCAGGGGAGCAGCGTCATTTGTAGGAAACGCATTCTGAGGCCCCACCGCGGCACAATGACGCAGCAGCTCTGGGCGCCAGGCCCGCTCGGGGAGCTTTAGCAAGCCCTCAGGTGGTTCTGATGCACTCTCCTGTTTGTGAGCCACTGAATCGGCCACTCAGAATTTCTGGGCTCGCTCGTCCTGGTTTCATCTGAGCTGTACGCAAGAACCCCGCTCAAGCGAAATGGGGCTTTCTACAAATGAAGTGACTGCAGGGCCATGAAGAAAACGCATCCAGCTCAGCAGGACGAGAAAGGCTGTGTGGAGCCACAGAGATGTGCTCACTCTAGGCAGAGTCAAGATAAGGAATGTGGTCAGCTTTGCCGTCTGAAAACCAGAAAGTGGCTGCTCATCCCAACGTGTGTGGGAGACATGCAAAAGGAAAGAAACTGTGGCTTTACGTTGGGTTCAGTGTCAAAAACAGTAAACGCCCATACCCTGTGAGACGATGTGGAAGAATGTGCCACTGAGCGTGAAATGCAACCTCTGCTTCTAACAGGAGAGAGACTGTAAAGGGAGGCCGAGAGAAACCAAAAGCGACGGAGAGCTGAAGCACTCTGACACTGTGTCCTCGCATAGAAGAGACGAGACAGAAGCACTTCCAGGACAGACAGATCGATGCACAAAAGCGCCCCGTGCAGACCCAGCCCCGGATGTGGCTTTGGTCACACGAGTGAATTATTGCCAAAATGGCAGCTGCACCCCTGACGTATCTGTCACTTCACTCTTCTCTCTGGCGCAGGTCACCTTTCAACTTCAGCAAGAGGGAGATTTTTGATACTACAACTGTGCTTCAAGAAATAAAGCAAGAAAAAATGATGAAGTGTGCACACCATGGCCAACGAGAGCAACAAATGGATGTGAAGTAAAAGCCTGTGTTAAAACTTATCATTATAACTGGGGAGTAGGAGATAAAGCTAAATACACAGAAAATATGTCACGAGGAATTTACAGACTAGACTGTAAAAATCTTAGTGGAAGTGATGAGAGTGATAAAGAGGATGAGGAAGGAGAAATAAAAGGCCCAGGGAACCCATCTACTAGTAAAGCTGAGGCTTCTAGAAGAAAGATGAGCCTCGGGATCCAGAGAGATGAATAGGGCCCTTCACTCTTCAACTAGAAACTGCTGTTGCCAGGACACTAAGTCACTTAATCACTTCGAAGATCATTGTGTTACCATATACGCCTCTGTTGTAGGCTAATTAATAAAAAAAACTGTCTGAAATTACTAATTTGAAGTCATCTTTTACTATAATATCTTGCCTTTTTTGTTACAATTTAATACACTTAAGTAACAACCTAATTTGCTGAAGAATTTTCTTTCACGAGCATTTACCTTTAACCACTGAAGCACTTGTAAAGAGAATTACTAGAAATTACCCACTTTGATACAGGGCTATGTAAGATGTTTATTTAGAATGTGGTTACTCCTCTGATGACTACTGATAACTGATCACTTCCACATGTTATACATATGAGTTTTGACCATCCCATCCTTTTTAAGGTGATGTAGGCTAAAGCTTATTATAACTACCACCTGCCTTTCTGGTTGCTTTCATATTTAGGGAATACAGAACTATATTCTGGGCGATTAGAAATTACCTAATATTATCCTAAATGAAGTTTTCCCATTCTCAAAATAATTCAGAATCTAATAAAATCAGTGTTGTTTCTTTAATCGGCAATTAAAGGTAGAATATTTCCTGCCTCCTGGATAAATGGATACCTGCAACCAACCATTCCTGAAGAAGGAGAACACTAAGAGTTTTGAGTGACTCAATTCATGGATACAGTCATGCCTTTAAATGTTTTCCACGGTGAGTAACAATGCCTTTCAACAGGTGATCTTTGAGGTCAAGGGTCATATTACTTGCTAACAAATTATTATTTGGGCCAGAAGTTCCTGAACATTTCTAACTGAATTTCCCAAATAATCTCCTGCCTCTCGTTTACTGACAATTATTTATTATTTGATGTAGAAATTCCACATTAATCACTTCATGCATATTTTGTCTTCGGATTTTGAAAATTTGCAATCTTATTAACAAAAGTTAAAGATAAGACTTTAAGGCCTTAGCATCTAGCATTATTATTTAACTTCACATTTTACAAACCTGAAACCTGAAATATTCACATAATATTTTGAATATATTGGACTAAATAAATTATTAAATTATAAACAAAAGAACCAGGGACTTCGTGTGAAACCTAATATAACATATGGTTACTTTTTGAAATGTACTAAATTCCAGAGATAATTACAGTATTTCTTAAGTATAGTGTTATGTTTGGTTATTCCGGTCTTGATGGCTAAAAGCATGACAATTTTCAGTTGCTCCCTTCACACTTATCCGCTCAATAAAGAAGCTGTGATTATCCAAAAAAATAAAGAATGGTTCAGTCCGATTACCACATAGAAATTAATAAAGACTCAAATTAATAAAGAATCAAAAGGCTGGGCTATTACATATCCTTAAGTCAAACTGTTGATGCATGCTTTGACTGCCTACCCCTCGAGTTGCTTCCAATATTATGGGTGATCACCAAATAAGCAGCCCTAACTCCTCCTCTCCCCAGGTGGAAGGGAGTACGTGATACCTGTCCTCCTCGCTATTTGGAAGGAGTCATGGCATCAGTGATCGGAGGAGGTCTCTGCCCTGGGAATCATTATACATGTTGTGGTCCTGCAAAGGGTCAGAATCAACAAAATACAGTTCCCCTGCATGGACATCAGAAAAGTTAGCCAGAAATTCATGGGGACTGAAGCCAACCCATACAGTGTACCGATAGTCTATCGTGCGTATGGAATAGCCCATGATCTTTATATCTTTTAAGCTCGGCTTGTCAGAATTCCACTGGGGAGAATCTGCAGGCCGGGGGTACTGGCTATAGGCAATAGACTCACGGGGATTACCACGAAGGGACGGGTCATCTTCCAGGTCCTGGAATCGGAAATGCTTCACAAGGCTCTGGCCTTCTCGGCACAGCTTGACATGAAATGAGGGAACGGGACAGCGAGGTGGCACGTGCAGTCCTGCAAGTCCCGCGAGCGTCGGGGAGAGAGAGAGAAGTTCCACGAGGTCCATGACTTGCCGGCCTGAAACGGGAAGCGAGCCAGCTGAACGGATGGCTTTACAGAAGCCTGCGCAGCTCCGAGGATGAAGAAGGGCACACGTATGGGCTCCACAGGTTGTCTTTTGTTCTTTTGCATTTATTTTGGGCCCACGAGTTTAGGAACGACACCAACTTGGCACCTCACCCCACAGGAGGATGCAAAATGAAGGTGCCCACAGCCAGTTGGCACTTGTCGAAACCATGTGAATTTTGGAACCACCAGTGTAATCTGACTCAGGCAAGGATCGGCAACAGAAGCCCAAACCATTGGGTAAAAATCTGTTAGGAGACAGGCTATTCAGAGCCTCAATAGCACCACCCTGCCGGTCACTCCCTCCTGGATGTCAGCACATCCCCGTTAGACTGTGGCAGACTATAAACAGCATCACGTCTGCCATCCTAACCGCTCTGTAGTACCCCATTCAGTAGCATTAAAAACATCCACACTGTTGTGCAGCCGTCCCCACCGTCCATGTCCAGAACGTGTCTCATCTTCCTGAACTGTAATCTGTCCTCACTGAACACTCCCTTCCCATCTCCTCCTCCCCCCAGCCCCTGGCACCCACTACGCTACCTCCTGTCTCTATGAACTGGACTCCTTGCGGGACCTTGTGTAAGTGCAATCACACGGTATTTGTCCCTTTAGGACTGCTTCCTTCACTGAGCACAATGGCCTCAAGGTTCCCCCATGTTGTAGCAGGTGTCAGAATGTGCTGCCTTTTTTTAAGGCAGAGTAATCTGCCACTACACAGAGAGACAACATGTGGCTTCTCCATTCATCCGGCAACGGACACAGGTTGCTTCCATCTTCTGGCTATTGTGAAGGATGCTCTGAACATTCCCGTACAAGTTTTTGCTTGAATGCCTACGTTTAATTCTGTGGGATACCTACGTAGGAGTGGAACCACGGAGTCACACGGTAACTCTACAGGTAACTATGTGAAGAACTGCTAAGCCATTTTCCACAGTGGCTGTGCCATTTTACCTCCCCACCAGCAACGTGAGGGCTCCACTCTCCACGCCATGCCAGTGCTGCAGGTTTCTATTTATTTTGAGAATGGGTATGAAAAGACATCTCACGGTGGTTGATCCATCTTCAAAGTCTCAATCCTGTACTTTACATTGATTCCTGTTAAGACTGATGTGGGCTTTCTGCCATCATTCTGGCCTTTCTGGATCTTTAAGAGTTTGCTTTATACAGCCCAACTATATTTCCTACACGTTTGATAAGTAAAATAAAAAGAAAAAAAGTAAAGCGTAAAAAAGATACTTTCTACAATGGCAAGACCTGGTTGACATGAGCACCTTCAGCAGGTGATCAAATCTGGCACCACCAATGGTGAAGGCCGCCATGAAGTGCCCCCACTGTGACACGATGGGAGCACACAGCCTCACGTACAGTGCACGTGTCAAAAATGTTTACCCTGAATCTAGTCATGAGGAAGCCATGAGACAAATCCAGACTATGGGGTGCTGCCCAAGACAGCTACCTGGAATGCTTATAAAAAGATGAGGTCAGGGAGAAATGGGGGGCCAGATCACCTCAGGCGTTGCTGGTCACTGAAAGGGCTTTCCCTCAGTGAGACAGGAGCATAGGAGGCTCCAGAGCAGGGCTGTGACACCATCTGACTTGGGTTTTAATGGGATCATTTTTGGCTACTGTTAGGAGGAGGAACTCCAGGGGACTCAGGGCACAAGCAGGAGGACTTCAGGAAACTTGCAGGAACACAGCAGGACATATGGCGGTGTGATCCAAGGTGGCAGCATGAGGCGGTGACAAGCAGTGTGGCCACGCACTGAATGGAGAGTGACAGGCTTGTGGACAGACTACGTATCACATATGGAGGACGGGAGATAGGCAGGGGTCGGGAGGACGTCACAATTTTTTGGCCTGAGTGAACACGGCCATTCCCTGAGAGGGGAAAGAGGGTCAAAAGAAAGGCTTACAGTGAAAGGCCAGAAGCCCAACTCAGGCATGTTAGACTGGCCAAGTGGAACAGGCTGTCGGAAATCCCAATCCAAAGTTCAGGGAAGAGACAGAGGCTAGAGATGAAAGTGGGGAATAAACTGGGAACAGTGAAGTTACCTGAATTTATGACTTGATGAACACCTCCCCAAAAGTTTCAAAAACATTCTCAACCCCTCAGACTTCTTCAAGCAAGCAGAGGGCTATAATCATGCCCTGATGGTGTAAGCTTTTTATCAGTGACTTGAAAGAAGACTTGAAAGAATGAATTGAAAGAGCGAGCATGCAGCACACAAAAATCAAATAGAGAAAATAAAATTGGGCTATATGCAGCAAATTTGGAAAGATCCAGAAAGGCCAGAATGATGGGCCAGAATGACAACAACAACAACAAAAAACCAGAAATCAATATAAAGGGCGAGATTTAGATGTTAAATAGATTTAGATGAATTGAATGCAGAAGTCCAGAAAGAGGGCAACCTGGTTTCACAGAGTTCATGTTTTCAAAAGTACTCTAACTCGTACACAACTCATCTCTGTGCTGAGCAGATCAACTAAGGAAAACTGACCAAGAATCTACACAGGTCGCCCCATGTGGCAGCAAGGGGTATCCTGTTCCAGGGACATTTCTAGAAATGTTTTCTCAAAGTGGAGCTTTTGGGAAGGCAGAGACCAGGAAGGCAGAGACCAGAGTCTACCACTGCGAAGGAACTGCAGGCCTGGGGGATTCAGCCTAGAGAACTGCAGGCCTGGGGGATTCAGCCTAAAGAAGAGAGGTATCGGTGTCGTTTTCAAGGCTGGGATGGACTGGCACGTGGAAGTCAAAGTAAACTTGCCCTTCACTGCTGGGGAGAGCAGGAGCAGAGTCGCCTGGCAGACTTTATAGAGCCAGTGGCTCACTAGACTACTGAGCCGCCAGGGTGGCAAATGCCTCCCTCACGAAGGGCTGCTTCCCTGCCAGAAGGACACAGGTAATGGAGTTCGGCTCATCTGTCCGGGTGCAGCCCCTGCCCTGCCAGAGTCTCCTGCCCCCTTCCTCCGAGCTTCGGAGCACGTGGTTGCCAGTGCCACGATAGTCCCCCTCATCCTGGGGATGCCACCTACTCCTTCGTTCCCTCCCATCTTCCAGGCTCCTGGCGGACCGGGGCCATACTTGTTGGTGCTGGCCCTGCAACTCCTCCCTGACCCATAGGTACTCAGGAATGCCAACCCTGGACAGGAAGACCGACCAGGTAAGCCCTGGGCTATGAATCAGTGAGGTCCTCTGCATATGAAGTAAAGGGAGTTTACCATCAAGCAATATCACTTCAGCATAGTTCATACCTGGCTCCATCCGTTCCAAGACAGAATCAAAAGGGTCGACGAAAGGGAAAAGCTTCTCGCCTGCCTCTGGAAGTGGAGCTGTCCTCCCGGGAACATAGAACATCAAGGGCACACGAGTAGTGACATCAAAATTGCTGTATTTGGCCCATTCTCCATGTTCACCTAGAGCCCACCCTGGTTCACAAAAAGCACAGAATAACAGAAAACAATGACATCACAGCTTGTTCATTTTAGATACCATTTCACTCCCTGTTGTAAAAACCAGAGGAAGCGAAAACTCATCACATAGAAGAAATTCCTCTGTAATCACCACAAAAAAGGTGATTTTCCCTAAATACTACTTTATCATGAAGTCAGACATTTGTCTTGAATGAGGAAACCTCTAAAAGGAAAAGGACACACTAAATTCCCAAATAAAACTATCTTCTTTTAGCAAGCAACTAACACACCCAGCTTGGGCCCTGAGCGCCCCCTCCACGCGCCTCCCCAACTGAGAGGGGCTCCTCCTGCGTGGGCAGGGATGCTGCCCGGTCCTGTGCTGCTTTCTCTGGACACAAGGCCCACCGGTTCTGCTTTCCACTTGATGGTGTGCACCACCAAACCATGAGCTGTGACGCGGCCACAATCACTCACAGTTTAAAAAGGCAAGGATATCTTGTTCAATTTTTAAAATACACCACAGACAGAAAAAAAAAAAAAAAAAACAAGAACTTGATTCCAGACCCTCAACCTTCCTGAAAAACACAACCCTCTTAACCCTGACTGAAAACCTTCCTTGCAAAAGATAGCTTGAACACTCGAGCTGGAAATTTCCACGTTGCATTTGAGTACCCTCGTTGATATAAAAAATATAAAAGACCAAGATTGAACATTGAGATTTCATGTTATAAAATAACCAAAGCCATATAAAGCGGCCATGTATGGATTCGAGAGGCTTTTGTGGTTCGGAGGTAGGCAGTCTCAGGAGGGTCATTCGAGAAGAGCCATTTGTAATCACTGCAGCTGCCTCAGAGCAAAGAGAACTTCTGAGTGGGCCTTGCCTTCTCCACGGGCGCAGCGGATTGTGTTAGCACTGGAAGAGGAAACTGTGCACTGACAAGAGGGGTCAGAAGTGGATGGCAAACCATGAGGGAGACAGAGAAACATTATGACAGCTCCGTATATAACAAAATAATGTGGGTCTTTACAAGGCTTAAGGTAGGCCCATGAGAAATCACAAGGAGAACTGTCCGTGACATTAAGTGGAAAAAGAAACTAGGGGACAAAACAGTTTATAAGCACAATCGATCCTGCCTTGTTCCATGACTATATATCACGCACGCACACACGCACATGCACCAGAGCCACCTATATGTGCACAACCAAAGGCTGGCAAATGGACCCCAGGTCTGTCAGCACCAGTTCGGCCCAGGCAGGTGGGATAAAAGGGCAGGGTGCTCTGGCCTTACATTATATGCTCTATATGCTTTTTTCTTTTTACAATGACTATTATGTTGATATCGTCCCGTTGCATAGTTCATGATACTAAAGAACTGTTTTCCTGTTTCTAAGTATGATAATGGTAGTATGGTTATACTCTAAAAGAGCTAAATTTTTCAGAAACCTGAACAACCTGGGATTTGCTTCAAAAGTATTTGGGGGTAGGGGAGGGGTGAGGATGAGACAAACAAGTTGTTTGGAGTGGGTAACTGGGGAGCAGGGCGATGGGGACTGGGGGTTGTTGTTTATCCTCTATTCTTGGACATGTTAAAAATTTTCAAATTAAGAAGAATCTTTTTAAATAAATTGTTTCCATTTTTGGAAAAAGTGGGAAACTGCCTTAAAAGAGATAAAGCATTGCAAGCCCCAGGCTCTTGGCAGAGAGAATATGGAGACTGGGGGTGGAGGAGTCAGGTCTGAGGGCCTTGTTGGGCCGTGCCAGGATTGTTCTGGATCCTCCTAAAAAAAATTAAAAGTTCTCCAACCCTCTATATTGGAAGCATGGGTTAGAAGAGCTCCCCACACAAATGGAGGGTTCCTGCTGAGTTCATCAAGAAAAAAAGGTTGCTACAATGTCCCCACCCAAGCATCCAAGATGTTCCTTGGACCCAAAAGAGGCCCCGCCTCTACGGAGAGAGGTCCTAGGACTAACAGGCCATCATAAAAGCACCCCAAGACCCCAGACTTGAGGCTCTGCTGATTCCCAAAAGAGAACATGTCTGTGCTTAAAGCAATCTAGAAAAGCACATTTCCCAGAGAAGTCCAGATGCTCTGAGTGACTCCCCAGGGCACTGGAAAATGCTTACCATGATCTGAGACAAATACGATGATGGTGCTGTTGGCCAGCTCGAGATCATCCAAAGCACTCAAAAGGTGGCCAACCTGCGTATCCAAATACGAAATGGAGGCAAAGTAGCTCTGGCGGATTTTCCGCTGCACGTGAAAGGAGGAGGAGAGTGAGTGCGACTTGAACCATAGTGTTGCACACACAGACTGCTGTCACCTGAGTGCTCCTCCACGGACGCCCCTGACTCTCTCAGCCAAAACATAAACCATACTTCCCCAACATCTGTGTCCCTGGGCCCACACGCTCCTGGCGAAATCCAGGGTTCACAGCAGATCCAAAAGGAATATTCTTTTCTAAGCAAATCAGATTTCACTTTAGGACATGGGTCACAGTGGACAGAAGTGCCACTTACTGTCCCTTTCTGTGTCCTTCACCTATTCTTATGGGTCCCAGGAGGTGACAATGTAAACCAAAACACATCCCCTAGTCACTCCAAACTCTGCTGAGGGTGGCGCCAAAGACCCCATGAAGCTCAATTCCTTCCCCAAGGACCAGAAACCGGGGGCTTAGAACAAGAGAAATGTACTGTCTCCAGATTCTAGAGGCCAGAGGCTGAGATGCAGGGGTCAGCACAGCCACCCTCTCTCTTAGGGCTCTGACGGAGGGGCTTGTCTCATGCAGCCGCTGCTGGTGGCCGGCAGCCTTGGTGTTCCTGGGCTCGTGGCCATGTCACCCCAATCTCTCCCTCCATTCCCACATGGCCTTCTTCCTGGGTGTGTCTGTCTCCTCTTCGTATGGGGACACCCATCATACGACTCTAGTATGACCTCATCTTTACTAATGACATCTGCAATGACCCTAGTTCCAAACGAGGCCCCATTCTCAGGTACTGGGGGTCAGGACTTGAAGTTTTCGAGGAACACAACTGAGCCCATAACAATGGCCACAGGTGGGCCTTTCCTCTGACTACTTTTTAACCCAGCAGGACAACTGCTTGTCCTCACAGACTGTTGCTGTCATGTGAGGCTCACATCTAATGACCTCCAAGCAGGCAGGCAGAAGAGCAATGCAGGGACCCAGGCTGGAGGCCAAGGGAGGCACTAAGGCGATTCCAGGCAAGCCGATGCAGAACTGTGCTGCACGAGTGACAATCTGACAACAGTCCAGAGCTCCTGCTGGGGGCTCGAGAGGAATGGCGCTAGATCAGGGCTGGGCACATAGGAGGAGCTCGACAGACACCTGTTGAGTGAACAAATCGAACCCAGACTCACTGCTGTGGTCCTGAAAGACGTGCCGATGGAGCAAGAGGGGAGTAAGGGTCTGGGAGGAATGCAGGGAGATCCAGTAGCAGTGCAGGCAGTAGAGGGGGTGGGAGGGGAAGGACACGAGGACTCCCAGGCTGACTCCAGGTTTCTTGTTCAGATGGCGGCACCATTCGATGGCATGGGGAGCACAAAAAGAAGAGGAGGGGAGGAAGGAGAAGAGAAAGAGCAGGAGTGGCAGCATGGCCCCATGGGGCCTAGGAAGCAAAGGTCTCCACGGGCACTGGAATGGCAATGACCCTCACAGGCAAGTGGACAGACGTGTCTGAAACAGGAGCAAGACTGGGACAGGAGGGGAGAAGGGGCAGAAAGGTTCCAGTGGGGGCCCTGGGGCTGACCCAGTGGAGCGCAGACACAGAAACAGGGGTCTCCTGTGTGGAGGGGGGCAGAGGCCCGGGCGGACCAGCAAGGGGGCCCAGGCGAAGGACGTGTCCAGGAGGAGTAGCGCCGGCCCACAGTGAGAAAGCAGCAGGGGCTTTGGGAAGGTTAGGACCCACACGGATGAATTTTATTTGCCAAGGAGGTCAGCGCTGACCTAAGTGAGAGCGCTGAGTGGGCTGGGGAGGCAGGAGGCTGGGCAGAAATGAATGAAGAAGGGACGCTAAGGCCACATTTCACTCCTTCTCCCTTGAAGGGCAAGTGAAGGCATGGTATTATCTGCTGAGACATGGTGAGGAGGGGTGTAAAGGACAGGAGGGGAGCAGCAGGGGTTCAGAGCAGCCGCACAGGGCAAGAGAGTCCTGAGCAGAGAGTCCTCGTGGATGGGCACTGGGGCTGGAGGCTGGGCCTCTGTGTCTCCACCTCAGGGCTGCACGGACTCAGTCCAGCAGCCTCAGGACTTGGGCTTGAGAGTGGTGGCTGGACCGTCTTGTGATCGGGGCACAAGTGTACCGAGGGGCTGGCAAGAACAATAAGCCATCTGCCCAGGAGTGAAGCCTAGGGGGAGAGGAGAAGTCCCCATTCACAATCCCCAGGAGGCATGTGGGGAATGAGCATGTGGAGTGAAGGAGCTGTGAGAAGAAGAGACTGTGGTCAGGGTGGTGACAGAAGAGGAACCAGCCTGGGAGGTGACACACCCCCGAGGGTGGACCCTGAAGTCACTGGCTCTCATGGAGCAGAGCGAGAGAGCTGGAGGCTGAAGAGGGCAGAACTGGGAGGCTCAAGAGTGCAGGGAGATGTGGCCTGGGCGCAGATGCCCAAAGCTCCCAGAGAGCAGTGAGCAGAGCCCAAGTTCAAGGTGAATGTGGGGCAGGGAGCAGCACACAAGCATACCAGGGAGGTCCTCCGGGCAGCGACAGCACCAGTAGGCAGGGGTGTAGTGAGGAGGATGGCATCTGAAAGAGCCCTCACATGTGGCTGGCACTGTCCTAGGTGCTTTCGCAGGCTCGCTGTGCTCCCTGCTGGAAACCTTTCTCCACCTCGTCTCCGTTTTACAGATAAGGTAACTGAGGCTCAGAGAGGTAAAGGGACTTGCCAGGGGCTGTGCAGCTGGGATGGGGGAGAACGGGAATTCGAATCCGAGCTGTTTGGAATTGACCAGACAAACCACAAGGCTCTGGCATTCCGTGTCTCCGGGGCGGGGGTCGGAGAAGGAATTCGGACTCCTCTTGGCACCAGCTGTGTGATCTGCAGCAAGTCACCACACCTCCCTACCTGTAGTTTCCCACCCTGGATGAGGGGAGGACACATACCTCACTCAGTTGCCATGGGGACCAGGGCAGATGGCACACGGAAAACACTGAGTACCCTTCCTGGGACACAGTCCACTTTAAAGGGACGTTTTAAGTGACCGTCACGAACAAGGCATGCGGTTGCAGCCTCGGAGATGCCATTCGAGCAACCTTGCTCTCAGAACCCCTGTGACGGGAAGTCAGGGATGGAGCCACGTGACGAAGGCGCTCCTTTCCAAACTCCCACCACCACCAGGTGAACCTCAGGAGTCTGATGGACACAAGCGGCACACACCCCTCACCACCCGAACCCTCACTGTCCAAACAGCTTTGAATAGCAAGAGATGCCTGGATATTTTGTTTGGTTTTGAACTATACCCTATGGCGGTATTTTCAGGCTTCTGCGTGCATCAGAATTGCCGGAGGTGCTTTTGCAAATGCCAGTTCTCAGGCCCCACCTCCAGATCCCAATTCCCTAAGTCTGAGTGGGGCCAGGACTCCGTGATTCCAACAAGCCCTCATGGGGATTCTGACACAGGTGGTCTGGGAAGCACCCTTTAAAACCACTGCTCTCTACCTTCCACTGCAGGCTGCGTATTGGAGTATTCACACAGTGACGGAAGGGCAAGGCTGCATGTGGAATATTCCAGAAAGAACACTAGTCGGCATGTTTTCTGCACTCCAGGGAGAGGGTGACTGATGAGTCAGCTGAGGAGTCTAACTCTGTGGCTACTCCACTACCACAAGATGGCAAAGGGACATCAGATGTTGCAGCTGGATGGCACTGGCCATGTCGGCACCCCAGCTCCCTCTGTATCAAGAGTGACAGGTGCCTCTGCAGGCTTTCCCACAGAGGGGCCGTGCAAGTGCCAGCAAACCAAACATTCAGGGCTGCAGAGGAGCTGCCCACCATCCTACAGCTGATGAACTGTCACGTGGATTAAACAGCAGCCCCCATGAGTTCATGATGGGTCGTACAGGCCTCCTCTCTACCCCGGTGCCCACATCCAATCACCAAATCTCCAGATGCCCCCCTTCTTTGCAAGTGGAGACACGGCTTGGGAGATGATAACCACCCAGCACTTCCCGTATCCTAAATTCCTCCAGACCACCCCCCAGCCCCAGCACCTCACAAGATATCTAGCACAGAGAAGATTCTGAGTAAAACATGATGGGTGGGGTGGTGTCTATTGAGAAAAGTAGACATCATGCCATAAGTGCCCAGTAATTCCCCCAAATATGTCCTTGGTACCTGAAAATCCACAGGAATTGGGCCATAGGGCACACTGAGGTTCAAGGCCTGGACGTCCTCCCGCTGCCTGATGTCCATCCAGGGGTTGTAGGCCACGGGAGGGAGGCCAGCAGGGACCTGGGGGTCAGGAGCCAGGGTGATGTTCTCCAAGGGATACAGCTTCTGAAACTCCTTGGGGGAAAAGCGCACAAAGACACCAGGTTGTCATTCTTCTGGCAAAGGCACAAGGCTGGAACTCTCCAGGTCTTTCTATTGCCTTTTCTCTCAGCCTGGGATGCGTTCACAAGGTGGCTCACTGACACTCCCCAGGTACCTTCCCCTACCTGAAGGTCAGGCCTAAGGTCACTCTCACAAGATGCCCATGGTAATGAAATCATGCCACTTGTTTTCTATAACCGAGCGGCAACAGCTTTTTCTCATACAAATCAACGTATTCCTATTCCTCTTATTCTCCCAACTTCCTACCTCCCCTTCAGCTGGAAAAGGGGTGCAGGGGTGTTTCCAGTTCCCAAAACCTCCCTCAGGTTTGGCAACTCCCTGGGAGTGCTCACAGAACTTGGCACAGTCCTACCTGCGGCTACCAAACACAATTAGCAAAGGGCAAAGCCACATGGGTAAAGTCTAGGGAAAATCAGGCACAAGCTTCCGGAATCCTCTCCCGGTGAAGTCACACAGGATGTGCTTAATTCTCCCAGCAATGAGTTGTGTGACAACGTGTGTGAAATGCTGTTGCCATGGAAGCTCATTACAACCTCAGCACCAGGGCTGTTTACTGGGGCTGCCAGCCCAGGCCCCCTCTGCCTGCACATACCAGTGCTACAGACTCCAGGCAGGAGAGCAGGGGTGTGCATAAACAGTGCGGGCACAATGAGCCACTCCTCACTCGGGGAGCGGTGCGAACTCTCCCAAGATCCAGGTTCCCAGAGGCCAGCCAAAGGCCAACCTTGCAAGCAGGCCTTGCTCAGGAGAGCAGCTAGGCCTACTAGGTGAGCTCCTGCCCGCGTAAGAGGCAGAAGTGAGTCTCACTCCATCAAAGGGGACAGATCCAGCTAGGAAGGTGAGATCTCCTGGGCCAATCAAAGCATCAAGGAGCACGCCTTTGACTCTCTACTCCCATCACAAATGAGGGGCATTCTTTACAAAGTCA
The DNA here is from genome assembly GCF_002007445.2 of Ailuropoda melanoleuca. Lineage (NCBI taxonomy): Eukaryota > Metazoa > Chordata > Mammalia > Carnivora > Ursidae > Ailuropoda > Ailuropoda melanoleuca. The sequence goes on from NC_048238.1 coordinate 108,048,470, forward strand.
AAAGAATGGACTGCTCAGGCCCAGGGAAGACACAACACGGAAAAACTGAAAAAGATTTTTAAAAAGAAGAGACTATAAGCTCTAAATGATGGACAGGTGAGCACAGCATTCAAGGTCGCTACAAGCAACGCAGTGTCCTATGTGGAAGGGGTCTGACGTGCCAGGCTCAGGGGGAGTGCCAATTACTGAAGAGGGTTTCACAGTCCTTGGAATTGTGCCCCAAGGACTGTCCCTTACTGCAGGCATCGGCGGCCAGCTCTGACTGACTTCTCTATGTTGATATTGCCGTCCAACTCAACACGTGCTTCCTGAGTTCAAGGAAAAGAAACAAAACCCTCCAGTGGGGAGGGAGGAAGCCGAGCATCTCCAACAAGATTCTTACATGCCCTTACGTCTACTTCTTAGCCTTGACCTCTGAATCCCATCTTCACACCACTAAATACAGTAGCGCCACTGGGCATCCCCGGTGACCAGGGATGGCAGGACATGGCCCCACTACACCAACCCCTCCTTCAACAAATGACAGAACTGTCACAGAGGTGTGGGGTCAGCCCCTGGGCAGCTCTTCACCTTGGGGTATCTGAAGGGGATGTGCGGCTTATGATACCCAACAGCCAGGAAGAAAGGGCGGGCCGATGTTTTCGTCTTTTCCAACAAGCGTATGGCTTGCTCAGTGCTCTGTTTGTCAGGCAAGGTGCCCTCTGGCACATCCGCCACATCCACGGGACAAAGCAGGTTGGCATGGAGTTCTCCATCTGGCCCCCTACATGTCTTTCAAGACAAAACATATCAAGTCAGCTCTTCAAATGCAAGAAAGAGAAGTCAGGAAGGTTCCATTTGGATCAGATTTAACATTCACAGTAGCAGCCCCCTAAGTCTACTTCATGTGCACCGGCCGGGCACATAGAAAGGAGAACTAAGACAGGGAAGCACCGCCTCTTCTCCAGGCAGGGGCCAGAAATCCACCGGCACTAAGCTTCTTGCTGTTAATCTTCCATCTCCACGTCATAATTAATTAAAGGAAACCCATGGAAACTAATGATCAAAACAAATCTGTCTCCAGCTCAATAACTAAAAAAAATTAAGCCAATTAAAAAATGGGCAAAGGACTTGAATAGATCTCTCTCCAGACAAGATAGATAAATGGCCAACAAGCACATGTAAAGATGCTTCGTGTCATTACTCATCATAGAAATGCCAATCAAAACCACAATGAGATACTGCCCCACACGTGCTAGGATGGCTAGAAGTTTTAGAACTGGACAATGAAAAGTGTTGGCGAGGATGGGAAGAAACTGGAACCCTCATACACGGCCACTGGGGGTGTGAAATGGTGCAGCTGCCGTGGAAAACACTCTGGTGGTTCCTCAAACAGTTTACATAACCCAGCAATTCCACATCTAGGGAGACACCAAGGAAGTTGAAAACCTAAGTCCGCACTAATATTTGACCTACCAATTCTACCCAAGAGAACAGAAAACTTAAGCCACACAAAGACCTGTATGTGAATGTTTGTAGCAGTACTGTTCGTAGTAGCCACAGACTGGAAACAACCCAAGTGTCCATCAACTGATGAAAGGATAAATAAAATGTGTTATACCCATACAATAGAATACTATTTGGCTATGAAATGTAACGAAGTTTGGGGCACCTGTCTGGCTCAGTTGGTAGAGCATGCAACTCTTCATCTCAAGGTTGGGGGTTTGAGCCCCACATTGGGTGTAGAGATTACTTAATAAAATCTTTAAAAAGAAGGTAATGAAATTCTGGGGTGCTGGGTGGCTCAATTGGTGAAGCGTCTGCCTTCAGCTCAGGTCATGATTCCAGGCTCCTGGGATGGAGCCCCACATCAGGCTCCCTGCTGAGCAGGAAGCCTGCTTCTCCCTCTCCCTCTGCCTGCCACTCCCCCTGCTTGTATTCTCTCTCTGTGTCAAATAAATAAATAAAATCTTTAAAAAAAGATCCCCACACCTGTCTCTGTCAACTCATGATCACAGACAAAACCCACAAACTTCACTGTATGACCAGCTTGAAAGAATGTGCGGTACACCAACAGTTAACCTTAATCCTGCTAGACAGGAAAAAAGCAGTTCCTCTTCAGAACAGTACCCTTTTCACACCCTTACCTTGGTGTTTTCATACTTTTCAGAGGAGGGATGGTAAGGTGGAATAGACCAGCTATATGGAGAATCATCGCTATAATTGGAAGATATTCCTTAAGGGGGGAAAAAAGAAAGTCATTAAATAAAACCCGAAGGGTCCTTCAATACCCTCCCCACTCCAAATTAAAACTCTGTGGACAACTACAGAAGCATCATCTCCCTTCTTTGGGACTTGTTTCCTCATCTATAAAATCAAGAGCTCAGGCAGATGGTAAATAGTCCCCATTAAAACCAACTTTCTAGGTTTCTATTTGAGTACTAAGCATGTGACCTCCCAGTGCCTTAAGCCCTGGCAATTCATGCTAGGCTCTGAGGAAGAAACCCAAAAGGGTAGGATCGGCCAGCCAGCTACCGCAGTGCAACCCTGCAGAGCCCTTGCTGGAGCCTCTCCCCCACCCTACAAAGAGGAGCAGGGGCAGCAGCGCCACCATGAGCCGGGTGCGGGAGGGGAGGCTCAAGGAAAGTCGGTGCCTTGTCTGATACCAACCACATATTAGATGAATGAGCTGGGACTCAAACCCAGGCCTTAGGACCCCAGGTTCAGTGCTCATGCATGAAGCAGAAACCCACCCCAAGCTCAGCAATCTACTTGGGGAGAGAAAAGAACAGTGAAACAATGGAAAGATGGCCAGCCGTCTAGAGAGTAGAAGGGCCGTGTGAGTCAGGCAGCTACAGAGGTGATGGGTCAAGTGAGGGTGGGCAGCAAGGGCTGTGAGGAGTCAGTGAAGCTTGTGTGGGATCCGAAGGGAAGTGTCGCCTCAGGGGATGAGACAGGAGGAGCGGAGAGGGTAGTGTGGGTAGAACCACAGGAGAAAGAGCGTCGCCAGTATCATGACTGTCGGGGCAAGACCAGGCGAGGTGGGACTGGAGGGAAAGGGGGCAGTGGGTGGAGGGCTTATCATAAACAGAGCAAGCACAGTGGAAAGAGCAGAGGAGGCCAACAGACCCAGGTTCACATGTCAGCACCGCCCCTTACTACCCGCACAACCTTGGGCAAGCTACTTGACTTCTGTAAGCCTCGAGTTCCTCCTCACGAAATGACGATGATGATAAAAGCCACCCCGCCTGCTGCTGAGGAGAGGACTGTGAGAGCGGCCAGCACAGGAACTGGCACAGACCTGGCAGTCGATCGATGGTGGCTGCTGTTTTCCTTGAACAGGTCCCTGCCTCACAGACAAGGCCGCGAGAACAGAGGCCCAGCTGAAAAACGTGTTTCCACAAGGACTGCAGGCAAAGCTCTCGTTCTCTGGCTAAGACATGCTGCTTATTATCGCATGTGCTCTCCAGTAGGAATTGAAGTCATACAGGCGGGTGGTGTCTGGTCTCCTCCCAGTGAGGAAGGACACACGGCTCGGGGCGCATACCGCTTGCTGTTAGGGAGCAGAAGCTTCCGCTTCATGATTCCAGGCTAATCTAATAATCAGCACCACTCGGGCCCTCCTTCGCCTCCCTTCCTGAAGCGCAGCCTTCCCTCTGCTCTACTTCCTCTTCGCCCCAAACTTGTCTCTCCCCTCCTTGCTGCGCTCAGGCAAGGGCCGTCAGGATGTTAAGCGCCAACTGTGGAAAAGTTCTGATGGTGGGCTTTGGGCCACACATGATTCCTACGGATTCACTTCCCAAGACTGGGCCCGACTTAGCCCAGCCAAATGTTATCCTCAACCTGGACTGGCCAGCTGGGTTCCAGAAGGCTGCTGAGCCTGCCAGTGTCACCAGTGAGCAAAGGGAAAGCTACTGAAAATGTGCAAGTCATCACCCTCGGCAATAAGCACTACTGTCGTATAAAGTGGGCTTTCAACCCACTTTCACACCCCTGAACTACTGGAACTAGGACGCTACCGTGGGAGGTAATCAAAGCAGCTATGACTCATTTGCCAGAGAAGGAATCTGAGGCTCAGAGAGGAAGAACGGTTTGCCCAGGGTCAACTGCACAGCTAAGAAGTGGCAGAGCTGGAACTGGGACTGGAACCCGGGAGCCTGGATCCTTGGTGCCATTGCCCATCGGTTCCCTCTGCAGAGACGTTCATCCCAGCAGTACGTGTGACAGAGACCTGAAATCAACTTGAGAATAAAGTACAGTGGATTTGTATGTGAGATGTCTGCGCTGTTGTTAAAAATGACATGCACGAAGGGCAGCCATATGGGGAAAATCTTGTTTAAAACATTCACAACATAAAACTGAATACACGGGAAAACCTCAAATCAGAAAAAGAATATGCCTGGAATAAGGGAACATCAAACTTCAGCCCTCCTCAGTGTGGTGCAATTACAAGTAATTCTTACCCTTTAGTTTATACTTTCCTTCCCCCATGCCAACTTTTTGTCAAATAATCATGCATTACTTCAATAAGTTTTAAAAGTTTTAAAGTTTGTGTTTCGGCATTCTCATTCTGGCATTAAAAAGGGCCAGTTTATCAAGCCATGTTGGAAGTCAGCACTGGTGGTCCCTGGTACCCTTCAGGCCTTGTGCCCCAGCTTACACTCCTCTTGCTGACCTAACTTAAAGACAATGGGCAGCCCCGCCAAAGTGCTGCCTCTTCACTGGCAAATTCTCATAGCCACGCTGGTCTCCCTTTACTGACAGGGATCCCGGGGCACAGAGGGTCAGTCAGGTGCGGAGCTGGACTCATACCCAACACTGCCACCTCCCCAGCCAGTGTCCTTCCTTCTGGCTACGAAGCCGTAGGAACCAAAGGGCACAATGACTAGTAGCTGAAAGAAAAAAAGTCCTACTACCCTTTTTCACTTCGGGTAAGAACATAAAGCTAAAGTGAGAAGTAGCATTTTGTACGAAGAGAGCAATGACTAAGGAGGTGTCCACCCAGCCCAAACAGGTCTCTGCAAAGACAGCCCCAACCCCCAGAGGGGGATTCCAGCTCTTGGACACAAAACACAAAAGAACCCAGATTTCAGATAGCAAACAGTACCAGGGTGAAAGACTTTTCCAACCGACATGGTCACGTAGCCATTCTCCTTGAAGTACTGGGGGATGGTAGAGAAGTTTCCAGCATGTACCCTCCAGTAGGAATTGAAGTCATATAGGCGGGTGGTGTCTGGTCTCCTCCCAGTGAGGAAGGACACACGGCTCGGGGCGCATACCGCTTGCTGTTAGGGAGCAGAAGCAGAGGGAAATGTCCTCAGAGGCAAACAGAGTCTGGATGCTAAAAGGTAACCAGGCAACCTCAAGAGTCCTCAGCAAAACAGCTTGGCAGCTGAGTCATGCAGATCAAAGCCAACCAGTGGGATAAGGGCCTCACGCAGACACCAGGAATAAGACTTCCCACAAAGAGGCAGGAAAGGACTCAACCCCTCAAACGAGCACATGCTTGTGTCCTGTGTGATGGCGTCTCACAGGTGCACAGAGCAGGCAAGGGTCTTAAGGGCAACCCCATGAGTGCCACCATGGCAAGCCGCATAGTGCCTGCCCAAAGTCAGTTAGCAGACCTGAGAGTGGCATTCTGAAACACCCTTTCCTTCTTAGCACCAGGCAATCCCCTTTGGGGAAGAAAGCTGGGCAGGACCATCCTGAGCACGTTAGGGTCAAGGGACAACCTCTGCCCAAGCTTGAAGGCACAAGCTTCCTTGCCAGTACACAACCAGGTTTTCTCTACCGCCATTTTCCAGACTATGTTTCCCTCTAATAAAGAGATGCCAGGCACAATCAGTGTCATCTAATCACAGCTGAAAGGACCCCATCCCCCAACCCACTGCACAAAGCACACATCCACACCTAGAGGTCCCGAGACATACCTGGGCAAAGGCATTCTGGAAGAGGAGGCTGTGGGAAGCCAGTTGGTCGATGTTTGGGGACCTTATGAGCTTGTCCCCGTAACAGCCCAGGGAAGGGCGTAGGTCATCCACGATGATTAGAAGGACATTCAGAGGTGCTGTTCAGGAGGGAGGCGCTTCAGTGAGATCACCTGCACTGACAACGAACCCCCTACCCATGGTTGGTGCTAGGGTACTGAGTGGCCCTAGGCTGGCCCCTGCAACCTGGACACCCCAGCCAACCAAGCCAGGGAGGGTGGGAGTGGGTGCACTGAAGCCCCAGTCCTGGGTGGCAGAATTAGGCTCTGGGCATGGCCTCGAGGCTGGATGAGGGAGGGAGGGAAGGACAGAGGAAAGGAAAGAAGAATTTAGGGAGGGGGGAAAGGATGGATGGGGGGAAGAAAGGGTAGTGGGAGGGAAGAAAGAAAGGATGGATGTTAGAAGGAATAGTAGGTGGGACAGAGACAGAAAGTTAAGAATGGATGCAGGCAGAGAAGGAAGTAAGAGCCCGCAATCGGATCGAGGTCCAAGGCTGTACCTGTGGTCGAGTTGCTGGGCGCTGCAGACTCAAGAGAGGCGCAGACCGAGGCCAGGACCAAGCCAAGCCAAAGTAGACACCAGCCTGCCGGCGGCATCTCTACCCCGGCGTGGCCACTCCGGGGCGATGGTGACAGGCTGCAGCTGATGGGCCGGCCGCGGGCCCCGCGTCGCCGACGCCGTCTGCGCGAAGCAGCCGCGGCCGGCCCCAAAGGGCCGAGCACGGCGGGCGGGGGGGCCCGAATGCTAGTGCGCCTGCGTGTCTCGTACCCGCCCCGCCCCCTTGGGGGCGGGGCCTGGTAGCTCGCGAGGCCCCTGCGCGTGATCCCGGCCACAGGGGGCGGGGCCAGGGTTCGAGCGCAGAGCCGGCGGGCGTCGCCCAGCTGACCCGCCAGCCCGCGGGCGACTACCTCGTTGGGGAGCTACCCTCAGAATCTTTCCGGGTTGTTGCCAAAGATTTGCGATGCAACCACTGTCCTTAACCAGCAGTTTTCTGTCTCTTTGCCTTTGCTCGTGTTTTGCCTTCCACCTGGAAGCCCTTCCCTTCACCATAAAAGTCACTCTTCCTAACAGACCAGCCCAAATGCCATTCTCGGATGCAGCCCTTCCTCCATCTTAACGGCCCCCCCTTTTTATGCATTTCAATAAGTACTTGTTAAGTACCGCAGATATGTATAGCAGATATGTATAGCAGGCACTGTTGGTGGCTTGGGAATTCTAAGTCCCTGCCCTGGTGGAACTTGGAGACAACAAATAACCAAATAAAGAATGGCAGTGGACATGCCCCATCTGGACAGCAGTAAGGCAAGATGGAGTTGCCGGTTACTGTCTGTAGGGTGGCCAGGCAAAGCCTCACTAGTAAAGTGACATTTGAACAAAAACTTGAAGGAGGTGAGGGAGCAAGCCACAAGAATGTCTGCAAGAAGGATGCTCTAGGCAGAGCGAGCAGCCATTGTGGAGAGCCTGCGTGATGGTGTTAGGGGACAGCACAGAGGCTGGTGTGGTCGGCAGAGTACTGGAGATGGGGAAGGCATCCTAACTCCTTCCATGGCAAGAATCGTTCACTGTCTGGATGGGGCTGAAGGTTGAGAAGGACATCACAGTCCTTCTCTACCCCAATCTCTGACTCACCCTCCCCCACCTCCCAGGGAAATTACCTAACACAATGCCAGGCAGATTGCAGATCTCTCTCTCTCTCTCTCTCTCTCTCTCTCTTTTTTTTTTTTGCATGCAGGAATGCATAAATACTAGTATTGTTCTTGGGGGCTTCCTGTAACCCAGGCAACATTCTCATTTTCTCCTAGCAGTAACACTGTGAGCAAGATGCTACTACTATCATTCCTATTTTGTAGATCCAGAAATTAAAAGTGAAAGAGGCTAAATCACAAAACCAAGGACACAGCCAGGAAGTGGAGGAGCAGGGTGGTTCCTTCCTCAGGAGGGAGCAAGAGCCTGCTCAGCATGTGCAGCCTGCTGCCAGTTGCTGCCCCACCTGCTTTGCTGTTTCCTCGGGCGCCAGTGCGGGTGGCTGTTCACAGTGGAGCCTGGGAAGCCACACTGCAACGTCTGCCTGCGCTCCCCAGACCAGAGCATGCCGAGTCCCTCAGGGTGGGCCAGGGCCAGCTCCAGCCAAGGACCCAAGCTATCAGGCCTCAGCAGGCACCTCAGCTGTCCTTCCTCATCCTGACACTTTCCTTGTGTTAGTGGCTGCTCAGGGTCCTGCACTTTCCCTCCAAAGTATGGCCTTAATGTTTCAGGAAACTCTGAGCCTGGTGTCACCAAAGACTCCGGTGCATGTTTAGAAAATTTCTCTTACCCTTATTTCCTCTTTCCTCGGCATCTGTAATACTTTCTCATAGCAACAGATGTCTCCTGTGAGCTTGTGATCTGAAGACCTCATTGTACTAGACTTGTCCTTATCAAAAAGCCATTAATAAAAAATTATTCAGTAAACCCCAGGGTTAACCAAAGAAGGGAATGAGGCAAGTCACACACAGTTCCTGCCTCCAAAAATGTCTGTTCTTTTGTGGACCCCTTTCAAGCTGGGAAACATTTCCTGAGCCACCCCATCCAGGCCTGTGGGTGTGGGGCGGGGATATATGAGGAATAAGGAGGCAGACTGGTCCTTGCCAGCTCCCCACCCTCCACCCCAAGGAGTGCACAATCTGTGGGGAGGAGGACAGCAGCATAACCAGATCGCTGTCACACCGGTGGACTTCTGATTTGTCAGAAAGAAAAGTTTCTCCGGAGGAAGCAGCTGGATGTGAAGATAAGTTCATCCACCCCAACGTCGATCCGAGCGCCCTCCGAAGTACTGCTGAGGTGCTGGAGTACATCAAGAAGGAGCAGCTGGAAAGCCTGTTCCATTGAACAGCTGGGCCTCTAGTGGCAGATATGAGGGGCCAGATATGGGGTGTATGATGCATTTGAGATGGAGGCTCATCTGTATCTCTCTGGGAGAGTTTAGATTTGAATAAGGGTGAACAGCTTGACGGACAGCTGTGGTGGACACACCCAAAGGTGACCGCCAAGGAGTCACGCCTTTGTATAATCCCCTCCCTTTGGGTGTGGGCAGAACCTGAGCTTCTAACCAATAGAATATGGAGAAGGTGAGAGAGTATTTCACATCCGTGACTACATTCTGCTGTATGTATGAGTCCATCTTGCTAGCACACACAAGAGACTTCTCCTGCTGGTCTTGGAAAAGCCATACCATAACTGCCCCTGGAGAGGGCCACATGGCAGGGAACTTTGGAGGGCCTTTGTGACCCGAGGGGGGCCTCCAGCCACAGCCAGTAGGAAGTTGAGAACGTGGTCCTAGAACCACAAAGAAATGGATTCGGCCAACAACCACATGAGCTTGACAGAGGACTCTGAACTCCAGAAGGGAATGCAGCCAGGGCATGCGATGGCAACACAATTCTGGGCAGAAAGGATGGCCTCTCTGTCCCCAGTCTAGCTATGGCCATAATCAAAGACAAGATGGAGGGAAAAGGGGATGTCTTTCATGTTCCAACAAAGCCCAGGAGGCCACAGACACAGCTGAGATGAACTTACAGGGCAACCAGAGAGGCTTGGAGGAGGAAATGCAGAAGTAGAGGGAAACACAATGCAGAAGACATGAAAGCAAAAGCTGAAGACTCACTCACAAAGTCCCATGTAAGGAAAACACAGCAAATATTTTTTTTCCCAAGTACTTATTTAACATACCCCAACAGACCAAAATGTGAAACACGCTCCTAAATAGCAAGGCCGTTCACACAGTGGCTTCAGCTCATTGAGAAGCTCTTAAGGGAGTAACCTGGTTTCCCTAAAAGTGAAAATATGTAGCTAAGAGCATCATAAAATCAGGCCTCCCATGTCTCCAGATTGGCACTACTTTGTAGCTCAGTGCCTACACGAATTTAATAGGGGCATCCAAAGAAAACAGCCCCAATCTTTCTACATACAATATGTATAAGCAAGTATTAAACACTCTCCTGGTATAGTAAAGAAATAAATATTGGTTCCACCTCCAGTTTGAGTCAGTGAACCAGACATAGGCATTTATTGTCTTGTATTGGTTGCATTCCTCAGAAAGCTGACTCTAAGACAGATTTAAGTGTGCAGGATATCCGTTGGCGAGTGCCTTTGGGAGAAATACATGTAGAAAGGATGAGAAGGGAGAGTGGGAAGAAGCGGCAGTTGAGCTATGATACAGGCCCTGGCCAACCCCATGGGCCAGTCTAGAACTAGAACAGCCCTTCAGAGTTGTCTCAAGTTAGGCCAAGATGGCCAGATATTTATACATCACCTTTGTAAGTCACTGAACACAGCCACCCTGGGAGGGGTCCGAGCTTGGGCAGGGTGGCTCTCTGCAGCTGTGGCAAGCCCTGAAGGGGCGGAAAGCCCTGAAGGAGGTGCCCTCTCAGCCACTGGGGCGAGAAGGCCTTCACCAGAAGGGGGTTTAGGTGGCACATCCCTCTGCTCACCACGCCTCTTCCTCCCTTTAAAATAATCATGAAGGAACAAAAACAGTATAACTCGACAGAAAGAATGGGAAAAGATGCTCAAGTTCATCAGTTCTTAGGGAAGTGTAAATCAGAGCCACAAAGAAGTAGCACTTTACCCCCACTAAGATGGCTATTATCAAAAACTGTTATAATTACAAGTGCTGGTGGGATGTAGAGAAAAACCGGAACCCTTATGCATTGCTGGTGGGAACACAGAAGGACTCAGCTGCGGTGGCAACAGTTTTGCAGTTCCATAAAAAGTTAAACATAAAATTACCATAGGACTCAGCAGGTCTGCACTTAGATATATACCCAAACGGCTGGAAAACTGGTACTCAAACAAATTTGTGTACATGCATGTTCATAACAGCACTATTCACAACAGCCAAAGCTAGAACCAGCCGAAATGTCCATCACCAGATAAATGAATTGTGGCCTAGCCACACAGTGGAATATGATGCAGCCATGAAGAAGACATGGAGCCCTGGTGCATTCTGCAATACGGAGGACTCTTGAAGGCATCATGCTAATGGAAAGAAGCCAAACACAAAGTGTCACATATTGTATAATTCCATTTATATAAAATATTCTGAGTAGGTAAATTTATAGAGAGAACACACACAGACGGTTGCCAGGTGTTGGAAAAGGGGATGGGGAGCAACTGCTGAACATGTATGGGGTCTGCTTTGGGGCTGATGGAAATGTTCTGGAACTAGATAGAGGCACTGATTGTACAACATTGTGAATGCATTAAATGCCACTGAATTGTTCACTTTAAAATGGGTAATTTTGTCTTACGTGAATTTTATCTCAATTTAAAGAAAAGATGGGAGGGAGTCTGCAACGGCTTAAGAATTCCACAAAATTTCTTGAAGCTGCCACAGTGGAGATCAATGAAGTCACAGCCTAGAATACCTACAAAGGGAATTCAGCTAAGGAGGGAGCAGACTTGGCCTAGCCAGTCCCCCAACTCACAGAGAGCAGGTATCAGAGGGTAGAAGGAAGGAATGGGATTTAAACCAGAGAGATTAATTGAAGGTTTCTATGTGGATGTTAATCTCCCCAAAGAAGGCCCCAAAGCCTTTAACCCAAGAATGGAAAATGAAGGGTTCTTCTCTAAATAAATTGAATAAAGTGGGAAAGACTAGGAAAGCTGGAGTGGGTATTGAAACCACCAGAAAAAACCCCCAACTCTCCATATTATGACATTTTGGTGGGCCCCCACAAAACTGTCGGCTTACTGCAAATCAGTAAGTCCCATGGCCACAGAGCTGCCAGTCAGTCTCATTCGTAAGCATAATCAGACAACAAAGAAAGGCTAAATATTTGAGGACGGCATACAAGATGACAGAGAAATAACAAGAAATAGAAATAGCAAACTGGCCCTAGAGGAAACAGATGATTAAGGGACAGAAAAGAACAATTTAAAAAGGACAAACAAAAATACCTGTTACTGGGGCACCTGGCAGGCTCACTATCCAAAATCTATAAAGAACTTCTCAAACTCAACACCCAAAAAACAAATAATCCAGTCAGGAAATGGGCAGAAGACATGAACAGACATTTCTCCAAGAAGACATGCAAATGGCCAACAGACACATGAAAAAATGCTCCACATCACTCGCCATCAGGGAAATACAAATCAAAACCACAATAGATCCACCTCACGCCGGTCAGAATGGCTAAAATCAAGTCAGGAAACGACAGATGTTGGCGAGGATGCAGAGAAAGGGGAACCCTCTTACACTGTTGGTGGGAATGCAAACTGGTGCAGCCACTCTGGAAAACAGTATGGAGGTTCCTCAAAAAGTTGAAAATAGAGCCACCCTATGACCCAGCAATTGCAATACTGGGTTTTTACCCCAAAGCTACAAATGTAGTGATCCAAAGGGGCACCTGCACCCCAATGTTTATAGCAGTGATGTCCACAATAGCTAAACTATGGAAAGAGCCCAGATGTTTGTCGATGGATGAACGGATAAAGAAAATGTGATATAGAATATCTCTCTCTCTCTCTCTCTTTATCACACACACACACACACACACACACACACACACACAAACAGAATATTACTCAGCCATCAAAAAGAATGAAACCTTGCCATCTGCAATAACATGGATGGAACTAGAGTGTATCATGCTAAGTGAAATAAGTCAAATACCATATGATTTCACTCATGGGGAATTTAAGAAACGAAACAGATGAACATAGAGGAAGGGAAGGAAAAATAAAACAAGATGAAATCAGAGAGGGAGGCAAACCAGAAGAGACTCTTAACTAGGGGTGCGTGGGTGGCTCAGTCAGCTAAGTCAGTTCAGGTCCTGGGATCAAGCCCTGCGTCAGGCTCCTTGCTCAGAGGAGGAATCGGCTTCTCCCTCTCCCTCTACTCTTGTGCTCTCTCTCTTGCTCACTCTCTCTCTCTCAAATAAATAAATAAAATATTTTAAAAAGAGAGAGAGAGAGAGACTCTTAACTATAAGGAACAAACTGAGGGTTGCTGGAGGGGAGGTGGGTGGGGGATGGGGTAATTGGGTGACAAGCATTAAGGAGGGCACTTGATGGAAAGAGCACTGGGTATTACACGCAACTGATGAATCACTAAATTCTACCCCTGAAACTAATAATACACTACATGTTAACCAACTTGAATTTAAATAAAATCTTTTAAAAAATACTTTTTCTTTTATTAATATCCTCAGAAAGATCTGAGAAGATATGGAATATATAAAACAAAAACAGATTGCTATGAAAAAATATTATCGAACATGAAAGATCACTTGAAATTAAAACTATAATGGCAAAATTAAAAATTCAATAGAAGAATCGAAAAGCCAAGTTGAAAGGAACTTTAAAAACATAGAACAGAAATCCAGGAAAGGACAACACCACCAAGTGCTGACAAGAACGTGGAGCACTTCAAACTCCCCTACTTGCTTGCAGCAGCGTGAACGGATACAACCTCTCGGGAAAACTCTGTGGCAGTATTTACTAAAGCTAGAGCTGAACACGTGCCTACCCTATGAACCAACAATGATACTCCAATGCATATACCCAAAACACATAAGTACTCATGGCCACCAAAAGACACATACAATTCAGAGGAGCATTATTCACAAGAGCCCCAAATTGGAAGCAACTCAAAGGTCCCTCAACGGTGTCCAATAATTTGGATAGACCAACTGTGGTATAATCACAAAATGGAATATGATGCAGCAATAAAACAGAACAAACTACCCATACATGCAACAAATATGTTGAATTCCACAAATATGTTGATTGAGAGTAGCTAGACACAAAAAAATAAAAGTACCTAGTGTGCAATTACATATACATGAAGTTCTAGAACAGCAAAACTGATCTATGGTGATAAGGTCAGAATAGTGGTTACTTTTGGGGAAGGTACTGACGAGGAGTGGGGCATGAGGACATCCATAGGGGTGCTGGAAATGTTCTAATATTTTATCTGATTAGTGATTACATGAAACAAAATATGCTCCACACCTAAGATGTGTACACTTTACTGAACGTTATGCTTCAATACAATAAGGTAAAATGCAGTCTAGGAAATATGAAACAAAATATGAGTCAATTAGGAAGACCAACATCTTCTATAGTTATAGATGGAAAAGAGAAAAATGGACAGGAGGAAATTATTAAGGACATATTAGAAAAACAACTTCAGAGCTAAAGAAAAAAACTGAATTCAGACTGTAATGACTTCTTTGCGTTCCCAGTACAATGAATGAAAGCATACCCAAGGTATGCATAGTTTTGTGAAAGTTCGGAGCACCAAGGATAAGAAAAGATTCTAAAAGCTTTCAGAGATTAAAAATTATATAGAATTTCAGCATGAGGTTTTAGACATAGCCAAACTGTCAAACAGGGAAGAGAATGAAGACTTCTCCAGACATGCAAGAATTCAAAAACTCAACCCCTACCTGACCCTTTCTTCCAAGGCTTCTTGAAGATACACTCTAACAACTGAAGGAAGTATGGAAGAACAACATCATTACTACTACCACCATAGCTAATATGTATGTATATACAATTAGGAAATTATAGATATTAATTACATTAAATATAATTATGTTAAGTTATTAATCATACGTATTTATTTAGGCAATTCTCCAGTGTGACAACTGTGCAGCAGACCTAGAGGGTAAGGAATCCAGATTGAAACAGAAGGCTAGAGACTGGGAGGAAGATGTCCAGAAAATTGCATCCAATAGAGAATATAACTGAGACACTGGAAGAAAAATATATGCTAAAATCATAGAATGCCTAAAACAATACAAAACACCAAAAGTCTCTAAAAGTTTCTGTCCAAATATTAAGCAACCAGTTCAAATTGAAACAGAAGTCAGTGACCTCCAAGAAGAAGAATAGGAGGCATTTCAGGACATACATAGAAAAAGAAGCTCAAAGATATTAGGGCTATGGCTAGAAGAAGGCTTTTGTTCTTTCTCCCTTCTACAAATAAAAATTCAGTCAGAAATTCCAGGAAAAACAAAACTATAAAAGAAAGTCAGAGTTTAATATAACACAAAGGAGAATGTGGTAAGATTTGGAACCAAAGTAAAAGGTACAAAAGAGGAGATTCCATTTGAACACTGCCACTTGAGCAGCAAGGGGGTCACGACTAACTATAGAAATGGAATCGGAAACAAAAATCAATGAACAAACAAACAAAATAAAAACAGAAGCAGACTCAAATACAGAGAACAAACTGGTGGTCACTAGAGAGGAGGGGTGGGGGGATGGTGAAGGGGATGAAGAGGTACAAACTTCTGGTTATAAAATAAATAAGTCATGGAGATGAAAAGTACAGCACATGGAATAGAGTCAATAATACTGTAATAACCTTGCATGGTGACAGATGGGGACTGCACTTCTCATGGTGCGCACTGAGTAATGGACAGAATTGTCCGATCCCTATGTTATACACCTGAAACTAATATAACACTGCATGTCAACTGTCCTTCAATTGAAAAAAGAAATGGGAATGGCATCCTAACCCTACATTGAACTGTAAGGAATAATATGACCACTGTCACAATACTGCACAGTTGTTTGCATTTCAACTTTGAGAATCAATGTGCAACAAAGCCCAGAAAACTTAATTACAGGTAAAGAGCAATGAACAATGGAAAAGTACACACACATCTGTGGTGGTGCTGTGATGCGCTGCTCAGAACTCCCTCAAGACCAAGATTCTTATTTCCCTAGCTGGCTCGAGTGCTGTCAGCTGCTGTCAGCCCTCCTCGGGAAGTGCGTTGGATGAAAACAGCCACCTTGACTAAGTCACACCAGTCCTCAGGAAGCCCACAGCCTCGTCGTCACAAGGCCATGCCAGCTTCAGAGCTCCCCAGGAGATGGACCAGAGCATGTTTTGAGACTGCATCACAGCCCACCTTCTCCATCCATCCAGTCTCTTCCCTTCCCTTCAACAGGTGTTAATCCTGAGACAACTCCCTAAGAAACTCCTGCACATTCGCCCCTGGGGACCTGACCTGCAGCAACTGTCAGACAGTTGGGAGGAGGAAGGGAAGAAGAGAAGTGGAGGAAAGAGTTGGCTCATTAATATCATCACTGCAAAGTAGAAGACCGATAGTTATGGTCCCCAGTTGATGCGAAGAAACATCGAGGCATAGGAATATTATTTAAAGATACAAAGGAACCAATAGAAAACCTGGAAATAGTGATCTATATATTAAGAGAAGGGAGAATGGTAGGGAGAGACGAAATTGGTCGTGAGTCAATAACTGATAAATTTCAGTGATGAGCACTGGGCTTTAGTATACTACTTTATGTACTTTGGATCGATTACTGCAGTCAAAAGTTTAAAATATGAGGAAACAATGAGTGAACTATAATCTCCTCTGTCACCACAGGAAGTCAGCTGAGAATGTCTAAAGTTAACATAAAAAGTTGATATAAATATAAGCATAGTGTTTTATCCAGACAGAGGCAAACTACTAGAAGAACTGAAACTAGAAATACTCAAAATGAGAATAGAGATGCTGAGGGGTATGGCACGGGCCCTTTGCTTTGCATTATACACTTTTTGTTCTCTTTGACTTGTTATGGGTTGAATTGTATACCCCTACTCCCACCCCCACACCAAATAAAAAGATTTGTCAGAGTCCTAACCCCTGAAACCTCAGCATCTGACCTTATTTGGAAATAGGATCTTGACTAGGTAATCGAGTTAAAATGAGGTCATTAAGATGGGACGGAGTCTGACTGAAATCCCTATAAAAAGGGGGAATTTGAACACAAACACAAGCACCCACAGAAGGCAGATATTCACGTGAATTCGGAGGATTGGAGTGGTGCATCTCCAAGTCAAGCAATGGCAAAACTTGGCAGTAAACCACCAGAAGCTGGAAGAGGCAAGAAAGGATCCTTCCGCTAGCAGTTTCAGAGGAAGCATGGCTCCGCCAGCACCTTAATGTCAGACTTCTCGCTTCCAGAATTGTAAGACAACACATTTCCATTGTTCTAAGCCACTTAAGTTTGTGGTGCTCAATCACAGCAGCCCAAAAAACTAATACAACTTAAAAACATTTCGAACACGATGAGATGGATGGGCTGTGCAGAAGGTCGGCGGAGATAGAAAATTACATGCACCAGTTGGCACAGCGCGAGCCACGAGTGCATGTGTTTTGTTGGGCAGGAAGGAGCAGCAGCAGGACAAGAGTGACAACAAGTGGAGAAGGCCAGTGAGAAAGCAGTTTGGGTGACAAGGGTTAACACTGAGGGTGTAAGAGAACTGGTTTTGGTCAGAGTGGGCTCCTGAAGTTTAAGACACGTGAGGTGAAACAGATCCCGATGACAAAAAGGTCTAGGATATGGCCTTGAATGGGGGGGGGCGGTGAGGTGGAGAGGAAGAGAGGTTGTCAGAGGTGAGGAAGAAATCGAGGGGCTTTGCATAGCACAGGCTGCCCAGGTAGACACCGAAGTTGCCCAGGATAATGGCAGGACTCAGGGTGCCAAGCCAGCCTGTGAGCCAGCTGCTAGAGCCCCCACTGAAGGAAAGACAGGGATCTGTAAGTGCTGTGCAACAAATGACCCCAATCTTAGTGGCTGGAAACAACACCCATTTCGTACCTCATAGTTTCCATAGGTTAGAAGTCTGGCTGCAGCTTAGCTGGGCCTTTTGTCCAGCTCAGGTTCACAAGGCTGTAATCAATATACCCCCGGGGTTGTGTTCTCATCGGAAGCTCTGGGTTCTCTTCCAGGCTTATGCTGTTGGCAGAATTCAGGTCCTTGTGGATGGAAGGTGGAGGTCCCCTTTGCCAGGTGGCCATTGGCCCAGGGCCACTCTCAGGTCCTAGAGACTACTCACAGCTCCTTGCCAGACGACCCTCTCATTGGTGCTCTCACAACCTGGTGGTTTGCTTCTTCATGCCAGCCCAGGGACTGCTGTAACTTCAGCCTCTTTTGAAAGGCTCATCTGATTAGGTCAGACCCACCCAGGATAATCTCCCTTCTGATTAACTCACAGTCAACTGATTAGGGGTTGTAATTATATCTGCAAAATCCCTTCACCCTTGCTATGTTCTATTCCTGATAAGCAATAAGGGAGGGGATTATACGAGGACATGTACACTATGGGGGTAGGAAGCTTGAGGGCTATACAGACTTCTGCCTACCACAGATGAGCCCTATCTTCAGCCTTAATTCCATCAGATAACAGACAATTTAATCTAGTCAAGTCCACATTTTTCCAGTTACTTCAAGGTTTTCTTTTTAATTACCAATTATCGTTATCAAGCAATTCAGGATTTTCTCCTTCTTGGCCCCAGGCTATCACCTAAATTCTGTGAGGCAGAGTTTCACGGCATTGGAAGAGAGCGAGCAAGCACACTTGCTCCTTGTCTTTGGTAACTGTCCATGCCAGCGTCCGCCACAGCCTGCAATATTACCCTGCCCTGAGGTAGCACCCCTTCCTGCTGGCTCCCAATGAGGGGTCAGCCTAACCTGGTATGCAGTCCACACTACTTTCCACTGTGACATTCTTTGGAGGGTCTCTCTCTCTCTCTCTCTCTCTCTCTCTCTCACACACACACACACACACACACACACACACATACACACACACACGATTTCCACATCCTTCTTTGGGGAACAGGGAAATCCAGCTGCTTTCTCGTGCCACTTTAGTACCACAGGAAGTTCAGGAGGCTGCCTCAGGCACATCTGCAGCTGAGCCCTGCTGATCCAGTGTAAGGAGAATTCTAGGACTCTGTGCATTTTCCAGGGGACAGTCCAGCAAGGGAGCACAAGTCCCTTGCCCTTGGACTTCCACTGCACTCCCATTTTTGGCCCTAACTCCAAGGGCTGAGGGCAGCACACATCAGTACCCTGGTCAATACTACACAATACCTTACCATAGCAGAAGCCTGGGGATTCAGGGGAGATTTCAAGGCTTCTCTCTCATTCCAGATCCAAGGTCTTCGGGTGGGCACTCCTTGAGGGCAGGCCTTGCACCTTCGACTCACTGCTGTATCCCCAGGGCTAGTACTGCTTATTGGGTTCCAAAGGATCACTGGAATGAGAAGCATGATCAAAATTACCTGGATGAAAAGGCAGAGTGGCCCAGGCTGGACTCAGCCAAGAGGCAGGCAGGGCCCTGGTCTCTGTGGGCGTGTGAAATGGTTCTGAGGAGCCTGATGTGGGCTTTGACTGCCACCAAATATGCCGGGCACCAAGGGCCCTGTTCCTGGAAGTGGCTGTCTCAAGGTGTGTGTCTCTGGGAGTCTGTTCTCCAACTGCCTGAGGAGGGCCAGATGGACAGGCCTGGGTCTGGGCTGGCCCCAGGGTTGTGATGCAGCAGTAACAGCCTGGCCCCTAGCTGGGGGCCCAAGGGGGTGAAAGTGAATCGGACCACAACCAGCATCTGATTCTGTTGCAGTAGAAGCCCCGTGGAGCATGAGAGGTAGAGGGGGGGCTGGGCATCACTGCAGCCTTAACAGTTGCTGAGCTCCTACCCTGGGCCATATACTGAGCCAAAGACTTTACAAGGCAAGACGAAGTTCTCACACGGAAGGGATTAGTCACAGTCCCATTTGCCTCCGGACAGTTTGCATTATCCTGTAAGCAATATTTCCCTTCCCTCCCCTCCTCTCTCTTTTTCTTTTCGAGCCCAGACTTTTCCATCTTGCTATCCATGGATTCTGCCAGCGCAGCCCAGGTTGGGTGGACAGGCAAGGCTTGGAGTGAGCAACCCTCCCCATGTTGGAGCCAGGAAGCAAAGCATTTCTAAAAGGCTTCCACCAGGGGTCGCCCAAGTGCCACTGTTTGCTAGCACTGTTTCCTAGGTGATTCATTTCCTCAAAAATACATGTTTTGGGGCGCCTGGGTGGCACAGCGGTTAAGCGTCTGCCTTAGGCTCAGGGCGTGATCCCAGCGTTGTGGGATCGAGCCCCACATCAGGCTCCTCTGCTATGAGCCTGCTTCTTCCTCTCCCACTCCCCCTGCTTGTGTTCCCTCTCTCGCTGGCTGTCTCTATCTCTGTCAAATAAATAAATAAAATCTTAAAAAAAAATACATGTTTTGTGTAAAGCATAAGCTTAAAACAAAATGAGTAAAATGTTAATGCCTAATCAGATATTTGTAAGCATCGTTCTGTCACTGAGTGAGGTATGACTGGTTCTTTTTCATTTGTGCTGCATTCATCTGGATAAGGAGTTTACATTTGGTCACTCCCTCTTCCGGCTTGGATTTAGGGAGAATTTCTGCGTATTCCCCCAGATCCAGCTTTACAAAGAACCTCAGGGAAGGGAAACAATGACAGCTCTCTGGGAATAAAAAAGGACTCCCATCTCTCATCGTGGAAGGCTTTCTGTGCGAGGGGAGGGGCTTCTGGTCTCTGGGTCTGCAGGCAGAGCCCAGAAGGCCACCAGGCATTGCCAGCCTGCACTCTCAGGCTCTGACAAGCAGATGCTTCTTGCAAAGGGGAGCCCACAGATGGATGGCCAAAGCAACCCCCACTGCTTCCAGCACTTCTGAAGTGAAAGCCAGAAGACCAATCAGACTGGGAAACACTGCAAGGCTTTGGTGGTGTTCCTCCGGGGGCCCTTCTCCTGGTGTCCTATGAAACACACTTCAGGCGTGAATCCATGCATTGATAGAAGGGACAGCTAAAGACAGCCTGAAATATGACACCGCCAAGGGATAAAACACAGAAGCACAGAAGACATCTTCAGAGGTGCACCAAATTACCATGTGCCTTGTACAACAGATGCCCTCATGAAGTCAATAGTTTATACCAAAAAGGGTAGTAGGAGAGCAACTTTACTGGCTCGATGAGGAAAATCAGCCCTTGTTTGCTATGACACGAGGTTAATTACTGAGAGAGATGACAGGTTTTGCCAAGAATTTCAATTCTGTCTTTACCAAGACATGACGTCTGTGTAGAGCACACGCAGTCATCTGCTTTTTACTTGAATGGTAGCATTTGGGAAGCTGTGGGCATTACGCTTTGTGGAGCTGGTGGGATGCAATTTTTCTGTAACATCATTAAAAAGTCTGTCAATATGGAAGACTTCTCTAAGGGTCTCTATGGGACCAACGAAAATACTCAGGGGGGGCAGTCATACCAAAGGGGGTTCTTGCTGAAGGGCATATGTTGCTCACATTTAAAGTCTTCAAAACTCCTCAAAGTGGGGATTTCTCTTCATTGAATCTTGGGGCCCAAGTGCTGCCTTTGAATCCTGGGCGGGAGCAAAGCCTTGGAACTTCTGGTCCGAGCCTTGAGTGGCAGGGGGTTGAGTGGCCACATGATGGGGCAGTTGAAAGAGCATGGGCTCTGCCATCAGACTGAGCTATTTCAACCCTAGCTCCTGCAGTGTGGACTTCGCCCACTGCTAAACTTCTCTGGGCCTCACCTGGAAAGGTGAATCCCACAGAGAGATCACCTAGGGGCCCCTTCCCAGCCTCCAGCAGGCACTTAATAAATAGGAGCTGTGTGTCACAGGTTAGGCTTGCCTGGCTGGCCTCCGGCCCATGGAGTCCCAGATCCCAGCCTACCCAGAGGCACAGGCTGGCCGGCTGGCAGTGGGGTGGCTTTCGGCACTTCTGTGCCATTGTCAGCTGGGGGGGGGCACCAAGTGAGACAAAAGACCCCAACACCACTGTCTTGCTTCTCTTTCCCACAACATCTTTGTGCACCAAATCTATTCCAGAATTTTCAGCTCTGTGAGTCCTCATGGCTACCCCAGGGACTGGGCACGGCTATTGGCTCCAGCACATAGATGCTCAGACTGAGGCTTGGACAAGGGGCATCACTGGCTCAGGTCGCACAGCCAAAAGAGCCAGAACCTAAACCCTGGCTTCCTAGCCACAGTGTCACTCATGCTGCCACAGATATCCACAGGCTGGGGCGCTGGTCTGGGCTGCTCAGCCTTGTGCCGTGATGATGATCACCGCATGTCTTCACAGGCAACCAGGGTACATGGAGGGTCGCTGAGGCACAGAAGCAAGGTGGGAAAGCAAAAGAGGGCTTCCAGATCTCGGCTGGCAGAAAACCCTAATTTTGCTCAGGGAACACATGCACTTGGCAATTCAGGGTCCACATTAATTCTAATGAGAATATTATTAGCCACCAAGGATGCAGTGGGTGTTAACTGGATGCTGCTGCCTGAAGTTTACATCCCAACAGCTCTGGCTGTGGGTCCTACTATCCTTTCACATGAGGAGAAAAGGGAGGCAAGCTAAGGTCTCACAGCTTGCCAGTGACAAAGACTGACTGTGCTAGGACTCCAGGCCCGCTCCCTCACTTAGGCTCTCTGCTCAGTACTGCTTTGGTGAAGAGGGAGACAACGAACAAAGCCAAGTGTGACCTCGAAGCACTACCCTGCGGTGGGCACTCACCATGTGCCAGGCCCCGTGCTGCCTGCATCGGCCTCCAGGCTGTCGGGCCTCACCTGGCCTTGCCACCCCACCTCCTAGATGTTCACCCATGTTGGCTGTAAGACATGAGCTCTCCAGTCAAGATACCTCAAGGGGAGGGGGGAAAATCCCTCAAGAAAACAAATAGACACGATGAATGAAAACAAGACCCCTGAAGACTGGCCCGGGCAAGCTGCTTTCTGGCATCTTATCATCCTGTCCAGAGAGGACCACAGGCTTCTCGGGCAGAGGCCCATGTAAGAGTCACTGGCACAGGCTGAGCGGTGCCCTCTCTGCCGCTGTCCTCCAGCCATGCCTCCCCATCGACACCAGCAAAGAGCTGCTACAAAAGCAGCAGCCGGCCATCTGAGGCCACCCAGCTGCCTGCGTCATTACCTTCATCTCGAAATCCAACTCTGAATCATACGGTACCCCAAAATCATGGTAGTGGGCCCAGACTCGGTGTGACAGCACTGGGAGACAGCACGGGGCTCAGGACTGCCTAAAGCAAGGCTGTGGGCAGACTGTCAGTAATAAAAACGACTAGTGTACACGCGTGCTTGCCCAGGGGCCTCCCTACTTTGGGCTCTGTGTTCGTCCACCATGGGGAACTGTGGTTGGTACCAAATGAGATTTCCCATCATGGCACAGGTTGGCAGGCGAGGTATCTGGCCATCCAGGTTGACCAGGGAGGGCCTCAGTCCTGCCTGGCCCAGGAAGGGCATCCCTGCTGGCTGAAGGCTGGAGAAAGGACATACACCCAGGAACCCTGGCCCTCCATAAATCCTCATCAAATGTTGGCTCTTACAGGTGTTAGCATCACACGTGCACACCGTCTCATCCAGAACCTCAGGGCCAGATGAATTTCAGAATTCAGAAGGGTGATGTGGACAGACCATAAATCCGTGACACCCTTGCAGCGTCTAGCAAACACATGGACAGCACTGCAGGGAAACACATGACTATTAACACCAAGTGTTAATAATAAGACAAATAAAGAAATAAAGAAAATTCAGGATTCTCTAAGTAGCTTCATGTTGTCCACTTTTGCTTTTACCACCAAAAGAGTTTAGGTCAAGCTTATGAAAATACTTTCGGTTACCAAAGCTTTATGGATGACGGAATTGTGGGTAGCAGATCGCCCGAGGCAACAGGCTGGCATCAACTCCCATACAGGTCTGGGAAGAGGTTCCAAGCTTTATGCATTCCAGGCACAGATATAGCTCCCAATTCTCAAACCCTGTCAGTTCAAGTAGGTTCACAATGTCTTCCAAATGGCCCCAGGGGCCACTATACATCTTTGGTCAAAATCCATGCATAGCACCTGAGACCCCAATCAGGCCACATCCTGTAGGAGCTTTGTGACTGGGGGCCAATGGTGTCACTGTTCTTCCTTCTCTTTTACCAGCTAGAGAGTTTTCGGCGTCTGCCCATCTCCCATCAGCAGGCTACAAGGCCCAGGGCAGCACCCCCATATCTTTTCTTACTTAGCAAAGCCTTCATGGGCAGAGACGCCTCTTCAACGTCTATTAGTAGTAGAATGCTTTACTCTCACAGGAACTACCTTGTGTCACCCTCACCCCCGTGAGGTAAACTGGAAAATAGTATTGCTCCTTAGGAGGAGATTGTTATATTATGCCCATCTTTCGGAGGAAGGAAATTGAGGCTCAGAGGTAGTGATTTGCTTGGACCTCACACTGTAGTGGTGAGGGTGCCACAGATCAATCCCAGGTTTTTAACCACAGAACACACACTGTACTTCCTGCCATGCTCCCCCTGTGGAGGACAGGAGCCTGACCAGCCCCATCGAGGTAGCTTTGCGTATGCGCACACACACTGCCCTCTGTGGGCAACGAATGCAACTTCACGGTGTATCAAAATCTCCCAAGAAAAAACACAGAGAAAGAACTAGGGAATCATGCCCAAATGGAGAACCTTCTTGCCTCCAGGTAATGCTGAAGAGCTCAGGAGCGATGGAAACACGGAAGGGAGCATCTCCCTGGCCCAGTGAAAGATGATGTAGGAAGTTGTAATAGAAATGCAAGGGTGGGGGATGCCAGAAGCCCACAGAAACTCCCAAGGTCCCAACTCTGTTGTACCACATTCTGTTAGGCGCCAGACCTAACTAGTGGCATCCAAGGAGCCCACCCATGTTTGCAGGTTCCCCATGGTTCAGTTTCTTCCCATGCACTTGCAGTATCAAAACCAGAAATGAGTATATTTCTTCGGTTGGACCACTTGATCTGGGCCATGTGGAGAGGGACACAACCAACCAGAGTTGCCCAGGGGACAGAGAGAGGAAGGCAGGGCTATGGGAGTGTGCATCTTGGAAACAGGCCGGATGAGGATCTGGAGGTGAAATGGGAGTGCTGGAGCAGAAGGAACAAAGCTCTCCATCTTTCCACAGCCACACAGCTGCCCCAGGGCTTCTCCTGTGTGAATCCAGGGCACAGAACTAAAGCGAAGCAGTAACCAAGTGTATTACAGGGACAAGAAGAGACCCTTTCTTATGGGTGGAGTGCTGGATGCTGGGGCACCTCCTCTTGGGGACTGTTCCTCTCAGGTGGCAGGTCTGGGGGTGGATGGCAGCCTCTAGTGGGAAGGGCCCTGGGGCACTCCCTGACCTTTGGGGTCACTTATAATTTGGAGTCTGTGCAAATACTGAGCCAAAAGCAGGCCTGCAAAGAGAAGAGGCAACCAGTCCGAGGGGTAGGAGGAGCAATCTGAGACACAAACAACCAAGGTGGAATTAGGATGCACACTTCAAAAAGAGCTCCCACTGCTACTCTTGGTCATGAGTTCAAGCGCCACATTGGGTGTGGAGTCTGCTTTAAAAAAAATTTTTTTTGAAGAAAAGAAAAAAAAAGGAGCTCCCACAACTTGGTGCAAAAACCACAAGCAACCCAATAGAAAGATGGGCAAAAGGTACTTCAGAGAGGAAACCAGACCTACCAAGAAGTGAGGGAAACCAGGGATTTGGGTCAAGCTGGTCCCAGACCAGTGGTGCTGCAAAACATGTGGCAGGAACAAACTGGAAGCCTCTCTGGGCCTCAATGTCAAAGAAGCGCATGGGGTGGGGAGGCGGTGGCATTCTCCACCACGCACTGTGCACCTCCTGGCAAGTGAAAGAATGGGTGACAGGCTCAGGGAAGGAGAGAGGGGAGGGGGTGCATAGGGATCGCACTGAGCAGAGGATCGGCTAGGCAGGAGAACATCTGGGCCAAAGAGAATGGCAGAGCCAGAGTGGTGAGCACCAAGAGGAACGCTGGTGGCCAGTTCCGAAGGGTCAGCTTCAGCCAGGGGCCTAGTGGACAGAGGGCACTAGAGAGAAAGATGAGAAACTGCAAAGGCAAATGCTCAGCCCGGCCTTCGGGGACAGGAGCTCTGTACTGAGCAGTTGCCATGAGCTCAGAAGAGGTGATGTCCTAGGGACAAGCAAGGGTGAAAATGGCAAGAACTTTCTAAAAGGAACACATGGTGTCTTATGGGGACAGAATCATGGCCTGGAGAAGACAGTATCTGCAGCCCTGAGGCCTAAACTCCATGAAGATACCCTCTGGCCCTCACCTCACAGCTAGCACTCCTGTTTCTTACAGATTCCACAAAGAATCTTCCAGCTCACTGGAAGACGAAGCAGTCCTCTCTGTGCGACTACCGTGTCCCAAGACTTGGCTTACAGAAGTGATGAAGACACAGTCCTTGCCTGTGAGAAACTCGGTGCCCCTGAGGAGGCCACAGACTCCTGGAGAACAGTTACAACCCTAGGAGATGAGAGCCCAGTGAAGGGAAGTAGGAAGGAATGTACAGAGTGCTACCAGAACTGGTGGAGAAGAGTGCCTGATGCGTGGGTGTGGGGGAGTACAGGGGATGCTAAAGTCATGCCTGGAAGGAGGACAGGAGTTGGCCAGGGGAAGAGGAGGTGGACATCCCAGGTGGCAGAGAGTCATGGTAGAGTATGTGCACTCAGGGCACAAGGACTCCGCAGCACAGTGACCCAGAGTGTTGGCCTATAAGGACAGAGAGAGCTGGTGCCACTGCAAGGCCCTCCCGGGGCCCCGAGGTGATGGGGTGTAAATAGGAAAGGGCTCACCAGTGTTTTCAGTACGGGGTTGATGAGGACAGATGTGCAGCGAAGAAACCGAACTGAACTGCTGGCATGTGGAGGACCCACTGGCAGAGGAAAGACAGGAGGCACCCAGGCCAGTGGGGAGACTCAGGTAAAAGCCACCAGCCCCGGACCGCAAGCATGAACTCACGAGGTAGCAGTGGGGACAGGAAGAGGAGAATTTATTCTGATCGGGCATGTGCGAGGCAGGGACACAGGAATTGGTCACCAAGCAAATGCGGAAGGAAGGTGAGGGTAAGGGGACCCCAGGAGCAAAGCACAGCGACACTGAGTGTGTTGAGCCCCTGACTGAGAGGTAGAGGACAAGAAACAGCTCTGACAGGGAAGTTGGCTTTGTCTGGCCCACGTCAGGTCTGACGGGCAGCAGGGAACAGAGGAGGAATTTCTCTTCTCACCTGCGAAACATGTTCCTATGAAGACCGTCCCTCCGGACCCCGCTGGCCGTCCCAGGGTGGCTCGGAAGGAGAGCCCGCGCGGGCAGTTCAGCGCCCAGGTGCACGACTCAACCTACAGGTCCCGCCCTCACCCCGCCTTCGCGTTCTCTGGGGTCCATTCTGAGGGTCACCTGAGGTCGCGGAGGACCCTGGGGCTGCCACTTTGTTGCCTACCGGTGCGGCGCCAACCGGACGCCTATGTCACGGGAGTCGGAACGGCACCGCCTGGCCTCCACCACTGAGCCGCCCTTGCTCAGCCCCCGCGCTGTTCCCGGGGTCCGACTCTCCAGCTCCGCCCAGCTCCGCCGCAGCTCCTCCTCCCAGCCAACCCACCATCCCGCCCCGCATCACCCAGCCCCTCCTCCCAAACACCCATCAGTCCCGCCCCGCTCCGCCCAACTCCTCCTCCCAGCCAAGCCACCATCCCGCCCCGCATCACCCAGCCCCTCCTCCCAACCACCCATCAGGCCAGCCCCGCTCCGCCCAGCCCCTCCTCCCAACCACCCATCAGTCCAGCCCCGCTCCGCCCAGCTCCTCCACCCAGCCAGCCCACCATCCTGCCCCGCTCAGCCCAGCTCCTCCTCCCAGCCAACCCACCGTCCCGCCCCGCTCCGCCCAGCTCCTCTCCCAGCAGCCAACCCACCGTCCCGCCCCACTCCGCCCAGCTCCTCCTCCCAGCCAACCCACCAGTCCCGCCCCGCTCCACCCAGCTCCTCCTCCCAGCCAACCCACCATCCCGCCCTGCTCCGCCAAGCTCCTCCACCCAACCACCCTACCAGTTCCGCCCTGCTCCGCCCCAGCGACCCTCCCAACCACATCACCAGTTCCGCCCTACTCCTCCGGCTCCGCCTCCCAACCGCCCCACCAGTCCCGCCCTGCTCCGCCCCAACCCCGCCCCGCTCCCCTACAGCTCCTCCTCCCAGCTGCATCACCAGTCCCACCCAGCTCCTCCCCAGCCCGCCCCAGCTCCCGCCCCCAGCTTTACTTCAGCTCGCCCCGCTCCTCCCCAGCACCTCCCGTCAGCACGCCCAGGCCCGCCACGCTCCGCCATAGCCCTGCCCCAGCTCCTCCTCCCAGCTTTCCCCCAACTTGCCCTACCCCTCCCCAGCCCCGTCCTGCTCCTCGCAGCTCCCCACCAGCGCTGCCCCAGTCGTCCCCACCTTCTGCTCCCAGCTTTCCCCGACATCGCTCTGCTCCGCCTCAACCCCGCCTGGCACCTCCACAGCTCCTCCCCCCAGCTTTCCCCCAGCCCCACACCCCGTTGGCCGCTACTTCACCAACCTTCCCGCCCATCCCTCCCTGCCCCTTCCCAGCTCCGCCCCGCTCATCCCCAGCTCTTCCTCCCAGCTTTCCACCAGCCACGCCCTACTCCTCCCCCAGTTTCGCCTCTCCAGGGTCCTGCACCCTGTCCTACAACTCCCCAGGTCCTCATCCCAGTGGTCCCCCAGCTCCTCTCGAGGCTCCACGTCCACCTCCGCCTTCCCAACTTAATCCCGCTCCTCCCCAGCTCTGCTTCCCAACTTCCTCAGCTCCACCCCGCGCGTCTCCAGCTCCTCCTCTCAGCTCCGCCCAGCTACTCCCCAGGTCCTCATCCCCAGGGGTCCCCCAGCTTCTCCTGTGGCTCCTCCCCAAGCTCGCTTCCCCAGCCCTCCCCAGATTCCCCCTGCACACCCCGCCCCGCGCTACACCTCCTCAGGACCACCCCGCTCTTCGCACAGCTCCTCCTCCGCAATATCCCCCCCAGCTCTGTCCTGCTCCTTCCCAATCATTGCCCTAGCTCCTCCCCAACTCGTTCCCACACCCGGAGCCCCCTCCTCTTGCAGGTGCGCCCCAGCTACTCCCCCAGCTCGTACCCACAGGCCGGTCCCCACATACTCCTCCCCCAGCCCCGCCTCCCGTAGCCGCGCCCCGGCCCCGCCCCCAGGCGCTTCTCACCCGCCCCTTCTCCCCCCTCCCCGTTTCTTTTCTTCCTTCCGGTTCCGCTCCAGCCGCCAGTGTCTACCTCCGGATCCAGCCGGGTCGTCCCCCGTGAGTCGGGGCCCCAAGAGTCCAACGGCGTCTCCTAGCGGCCGGGCCTTGCGCGCCTATGTGCGTGTGTACGACAGTGCGTGTGTGCGTAGCTGCTCGGCTGCGTGCCTACGTGCTTGCGCCCGGGCGTGCTCCGCATCTCCGTGTGCGAACGCGGGTTCGAGCCGGCGGATGCCCGGCAAAGAAGGGGCGCCGGCGTGTGTGCGAGCCTGTCAGGTGAGGGACCGCCGACGCCTGTCACCTGTCAGCGGCCCCCGGTGCCGGGGCGCGGCGATGGCGGGAGAGCCACGACGCGGCCCGAGCGCTCAGTCCTCTCTCCGCGGCCCGCGTCGTCTCCTCGCCTGGGCGTGGGAGGCGGTCGTCCAGGCGCTGGCGGCCTCGCCGGGTCACGCGGAAGCGGACGGTCCCGCCCGGTGGCCGCAGCCCGGTCAGCCAAGCGCGCCCGCGACCCGGGGCCTGGAGACCCGCCCGCCGCAAAGGGAGCCAGGAAGGCCATGCTGCTGAGGCCTGCTCTGCCCTCCGCGGGAGGGTACCTCTGGGCTGGGGTTTTCCGGACCCCGGAGGGGGCGTCTGGGAGCACGCGCAGAGCTGCCCAGGCCACCCTGCCGGCTGTCCTTCTAAGGGCGTGTGCAGGCCAGCGACCTGTGCCCGCAGCAAGAGGAGCATGCTGGTCCACAAGCACCAGCCCTCCCTCACTGCGTCCCTCCCCGCCTCCCCTTGGCCCCCAGGCTGTGGCCTACCCAAGGTCCCTGGCTGTGCTGTGTTCAGCTGGTTGCCCGTGACACTCCCCCCAGTGGGGCCTACTCAGGATTTTATTGAGGGGAACGGGATTGTAGGGCCCCCAAATCCTTCCCCTGTGACAATGCGAGGGGGTGGTGTCGTTTTTCTCCTGTTCGATGAGGGGCGTGCTAGACTGTGAGAACACGATCCCCTTCCAGGAGATGGTTTTCTCTGCTGCTGGCTGGGGCATCAGGTGATTAGCAGAACCAAACCTTGAGTGAGGTGTTTCCCATCCGATGGGCCCTCCTGAGTCCCGGTGGTCCCCCAGCCTTGCTGAGTAGAAAACCTGTTCTGGCACATAAGCCAGCATTGTCCTCTTGTACCTAATGGCTTTTCCTTCTCTCCCCCGCCCCAACCCCAGTCCTTGTGCAGGTGAAGAAGCCCAGACAAGTGGACTAGTGTTTCCTCCTCAGACCACGAAGCAGGTACTCTGCATGGTGAGACAGGAGGGCACTTTTACAGTTGCATCCCTCTAGGGGTTCCACCCACACAGTTCAGTTCTCCCCGTGATTTTGTGGCCCTGATGAGAAAAGGGTTGGCCCAGAAACTGAATGGCAGACATGAGGCAAACCTGCAGTCCGGTTATGTACCCTCGTAGAAGAAAGAGAAAGGGCCAGGCCACAGGGGGACATCCAGCCTCCCTCGTGAATAATCCGGACCCAGTGAACAGGGCGACCCTTTGTCACCCATCGGGTTGGCAGAGCTTAAGCAGAGTAACGGTGCTCAGGGCCGACAACAGAGTGAGGAAATGGAACCCTTGCCCGTGCTTGGTGGAGCGTACACAGGGGAGCCTTTGTGGAAGGTGGTCTGCTGGCCTGTATCAGCATCTCCGAAGGTCATGCCATGACCCTGGCTGCCTTCTAAACATGTCCTCTGCCAGCGAGCGTCTGTGGTGCTGTCCCCTGTAGTGGCAGAAAGCGCAAAGCAGTCTGAGTCTCCATCGGTAAAGGGCATAGTCAGCAAATTGTGGGACAGCCGACAGCGGGATGCCACGCAGGCAGTGAAAAAGGTGATAGATGAAGGTGTACAGACATGAAGGAATGTACTGGGTGTGCCCTTGAAGGAGAAGTCATTTTGCACCCTGTGGAGATGTCCAGGACGGAGCTTACACCTACCTCTGAATTAGTTGGCCAGAGTGGTTGCAGCAGACTACCACAGACTGGGGGGCTTAAACAACAGAAATGAATCGTCTCCCGTTTCTGGGGGTGGAAGTCCGGGCTCGAGGTGTCGGCTGAATTCGCCTCTTCTGAGAGCTGGGAGAGAATGTGTTCTGTCCCTCCCCCCCCCAACTTCTGGTGGTTTCCTGGCCATCTTTGGCATCCCATAGCCTGTAGATCTCTGCCCGCATCTTCACATGCCTGTCTCTCAACGTCGCCCTTTTTTATGGACACCACTCATACCGGGTGAGGGTCTGTCCAGCTGAGCTCATCTGAACTGGAAAGGTCTGTAAAGACCTTTTCTTTATGTGTAAGGTTACGTTCTGAGGTCCTGGGGATTGAGACTTCCAACACGGGAATTTGACGGGGACGTAATGCAACCCATAACAACCTATAAAGGCCCTGCGGGAGGGATGAACTTGGAATGTTCCAGGGATGGAAGGAAGGCCTTTGTGGCTGCAGGGTGGTGAGCAGAGGGGAGAAGAGAGCAGATAGCGAGGGGGTGGGGTGCAGATCACATGGGGCCTTTAGGCCGTGGCGAGAGGTGTGGCTCTGTCGTGGATGGGACAGGAGGCCCCTAGGAGGTTTTGGCAGGGGAGTGACCTGATGCATCAGTCCTGTACCACAACCACTCTGTCCACGGCGTGGGCACGAGAGTGCTGCGCGCCCGCGGCGAGGCAGAGGACGATCGAGAGACCGCTTGAGAGGGCAGCGGGGCCTTGAGAGACTTAGACTAGGATTGTGGCCGTGGAGACCACGGAGAGGGGTCAGGCTCTGAGTAGTTTGGGGACTGGCGCCCACGTGCTGTGAGTGCCGGCTGCGGGAAAGGGACCACAGGCAGCTGCTAGGTCAGGGACTGGAACAAGAGACTGGTGGTGAAGCCACTTGCAGAGGTAGAACGGAAGTGGATTTGGGGTGACGGTGGTTGGGGACCTGAGGCTACTGGCTGTGGAAGGTTGAGACGAAGGGGGCATGGCCTATGTGAAGGGGGGCAGAGCAGGCGAGCGTGCAGCGTGCAAGCCTGAGAAGAAGGGAGCGAGAGGTGGTCAACGGCATCCGGGCTGTCCGGCCACGAGTTAGATGAGGACAGAACAGGCACGAGACGGGTCACTGGTGCCTGTGGTGACCCGTGTGTTCGTGGAAGGTGGGGGGCGGTACATGGCGAAGAAGTGGAGGCTGCGAGTGTAGACTGCTGTTCTACCAGTGCCATGCAAGTGGAGGCTGCGAGTGTAGACTGCTGTTCTACCAGTGCCATGCAGAGGTTTGGAGAAGGCCGCAGGCGCTGGAGGCATGTGTGGGCGAGGGGGGCGGGGCGCGGGCAGTCTTTGTCCCCGCGGTGAGGCATACACGGGTGTGGCTCTCTGCAAACGGGACCATCACCTCACAGGCGGGGGGAGTGAGGCCGCCTGAGCAAGAGCAGACAGAGCCAGGTCCTCGAGTGAGCAAGAGTGCTAGGGCCCAGAGTATGGCTGAGGGCAGCTGGCAGGGTGGCTCGGCTGGAGAGACAGAGGGAAGGCCGCGGGTCTGCATGTGGGGACAGGCNGTGGGGACAGGAAGGGCGGTGGGCTGGGAAGGGGGTGAACACGAGGCAGCTTTTGTGATTCTGGGGCCTCGTCTTTGAGAGTGGATGTGTTTTCTTAAACAGGAGAGTGTCGTTGAGGCCAGGTGTCTGGACTTCAGGAACTGGGGGCAGAGATGAACGAGAGTAGGTGGTGCTCCTGGGCTCAGTGGAGAGCCCCAGGCCCGCTGCTGCTGCCGCCGCTGAGGAGGGACAGCCACTGTTTGTAACTGTCCTGGTAGGTGCCGTGGACTGGGCTAGGCGCCCTTGGCACCTTGTCCCCGATGCTCACNAAGTGGAGGCTGCGAGTGTAGACTGCTGTTCTACCAGTGCCATGCAAGTGGAGGCTGCGAGTGTAGACTGCTGTTCTACCAGTGCCATGCAGAGGTTTGGAGAAGGCCGCAGGCGCTGGAGGCATGTGTGGGCGAGGGGGGCGGGGCGCGGGCAGTCTTTGTCCCCGCGGTGAGGCATACACGGGTGTGGCTCTCTGCAAACGGGACCATCACCTCACAGGCGGGGGGAGTGAGGCCGCCTGAGCAAGAGCAGACAGAGCCAGGTCCTCAAGTGAGCAAGAGTGCTAGGGCCCAGAGTATGGCTGTGGGCAGCTGGCAGGGCGGCTCGGCTGGAGAGACAGAGGGAAGGCCGCAGGTCTGCATGTGGGGACAGGAAGGGCGGTGGGCTGGGAAGGGGGTGAACACGAGGCAGCTTTTGTGATTCTGGGGCCTCGTCTTTGAGAGTG